>NC_133476.1:1861035-1908823 GCF_025370935.1 Choristoneura fumiferana | reverse complement strand
GGATTTGTTTGTTTTAATTCGAACGTCCGAAGTTTAGAATATTTACTTACCTGTTTTTCAGCCACCAAACAGTATCAACTCCTTCAAATAATAGCGCTGTTTACATTTAAAAATAACGAAAATAAACACGTACTAACGAACCCCACATTGTGATGATCCATTAAAACCCACTTTTATAGCCTGGTAAATCGACAAAAATAGTTCGATCAAGATACAATCGAGAGACAAAGGATCGGGCGTTTAGCGTCATGTTCAGAGTATGATGTTCGTAAAAACCATTTATGTATACGCCTTTACGACTAGCCCTGAGATTGTTCTCCATTGCTACAGTGAAACAAATTTAAAAAGGATGTACAAGTTGTCTTTGGTACACAAGATTTGTCATCATTTTTACCCAAACTGCCTTCGAAGGAGGGTTTTTTTTTCGAGTGTATGTATGTCTATTCTGTTTGGTGCTTTCTGCCGCCTAAAACATCTGGATGGATTTTGTTGAGGTAATGAGGGCTATAAGACAGGAGAAATATCGATAGATGGCGTTAGTATCGCGAGGTTTTTTTGACGTTACGATCTGCTCTGCAATGAGGGCTATCGTTTTTTATCTTACTAGATGGCGCCACTGTTGCGTGAGGTTTTAAGTGTGGCTTTCAAAGTCTGTTATTACGGGCCTGAAAACAAAGTTTAGATTAAAATCATATTTATACATCTTAAACCGTACCATAAAAATGTCGAGCAACCACAGTGTTGCGTAGTCCAGTTTTTTTTTCGGAAAAAAAAGGGAGGACAAAGGTTTGCGAAAGACAAAACTGTCTCAAAACACAGACATTCATTGGCCCATAACGCATAATTGCCATAACTAATTTCAGGTAATGCAAAATATTCACAAAATTATTCTAATTATAAAATAAAATTCGCGTAGCTCACCAAAAAACTATGAGATTTGACATTTCGGAGACCTCACGCTACACTAGCGCCTTCCCTCATTGGCTAGTACTAAATGAGCCATATCATCATCAGCCTACAGCAGTCACTTGCTGGAAATAGGCCTCGCTTCCATGGCGCGCCACCAACACTCTGTCTCAGCCCTCGCATCCATCCGCCAGCCAGCGCTATCTTCCCGATGAACGGTGGAGCGGACGGGTCCTCGAATGGAGACCACGGACGGGGAAAACGTAGTGTAGGGCGTCCTGAGCACGGACGAGATGACCTTAAGAGGACTAAATGAGCCAATTGCAAGCTACCATAACGCCAAAAAAACCTCAAGATATTAATTGCCATCTAGCCGATATTCCCCTATCTTTTAGCTCATGCATCTACCCCTATCTTTAGCCCTCATTACTCACATCGGATGACATAGGGTATATATTTCAATAAGGCAACCGCTAAAAAACTGCGGGTGGATTAAAAATAGATTTTATATTGTAAATAACAATATTATAATGTATATCTATTTTAATTTTTATCAATAAATGTCATTACTGATAATTTTAGAGCTGGTCACGATTTAGAATGAATCCCGACCTGTTGAACTGTAAGTTACTTTAACAGAGTTCTAGACCAGTAGACTTGTTTCTTTTTTTTTTTATAGTGTTCAAGTTATAAGCCATACAAGCAGCCCGAAAAGATGCGTGTACACTTGAAACACGCTGGAGGTCTCTTGCGCTCGCGCAAGGTCAGTGAGTGTGTGCACAGCTGAATATTCAATGATTAGTTATTAAGAACTGAATTAAGTATTGAATCAGTGTGACTAAGTGTTTATTAAGATGTACTTCCAAAGCATGGGCTACTCTGACATTCGAAGTTCGTTTCATACCGTCCCTTTTACTCCCTTTAAATGCTATTAGCATGAGCGGGACGGCGAGATGCGAAGTTAGAATTTCGGCTAATCGCATTTGGTGAAATCCACGTCAGTGGCCATTCTTTATCGTATCGCGTCTCGGTGTGAATTCACCCTAAAGCGTCTGTAGGGACCAGGACATTCTATCTTTAACGCGAGTATAACATCTCATAAACAAAGGCTATTTGTTTAGAAGTTGCCTCAGATGTAAAGCCACAGCGTAACAATATCTACTAGTGGGAGCACTAGTCTCAGCGCAGTTTCAACATCAGCCAGATAACGTTCACTACATAAACCTCTTCCTTAGAACACCATAATGAATGCTAACTTGCTACCTGTATCAATCGATCGTCTTCAACAATGATGTTGTCAGTCAACCTAATGGGAGTTCAGGGTGCGTACCTAGTCGCATAATTTGTGAAAGACATAATGTATGTTCGTCATATTTTTGCTGAAATCGTACAAACACACACACACACACACACAAACATCACACACTGTACACACAACACACACACACACACAAACGTTACCACACAGCACACATACAACACAGGTTTAAAGTTTGACAAAAAAACACACAGGTTGCTACGCCTGTCGCCTATGGGGTAGGCAAACCTATTATCCTCAGTCGCCTCTTAGACCTCTATTAGCAATTTTAGGTTTAAAGTTTGAAAAACCACGGTTCAGGTTAAGCTGTCGCCTATGCATATACGTTGTTTTATAACAATACCGAACAATTAATGGATTAAATGGATCCGGGAGTTCGTGGCCACCATTCGAGAGAGCTTTGAACTAGCTATTACTTACTAGTCAAATCTCAGCGCATACACTACACAACGTCAAATTAGCGCTGATCGCGACGCGACCATGCCTCGCGCCGCGTAGTTCTCTAGCCCGAGTCACCTCACTAGTTCTAACTACGCTATGTTAATGCTAACTCAACGCCAGTAAATGCAAAGCATAAAAACAACAGCCCAGCATAAAATCGGACACGTTGGTGCGCTAATAAAATGCGTTTTTCAATGCATTACGTTGCGTTTTATTACTGACCCCGAGGTCGCGATGACCTAAGTGGTCGATGACCTTTTAAAAATATAAATGACGGTATGGTTATGTTAATGTTGCAACTTTGCAAGTTTAGTTTTTAAACTAGGATTTAAAGCGGGATCGAAGGTTATTTAAATGCCTACCAACCAGTAAGTTCTTGAATATAGTAAGTATAGCTGTATGGTGTGATTGAATTTCCATCACTAGTTTTTTCTCACGGTTTTTGTTTATGGCTTCTCGTATTTTTTTGGAAAGACACGTAATTTTTTTTAACACGAATCGCAGCATACTAGATTACTGATCCCAGTGTGTGTGTGTGTGTGTGTGTGTGTATGAATGTGTATGTTTTTTACTCCTTCACGCTAAAACGGCTGGTCGAATTTACATGGCATTTGGTATTCAGATAGTTGGAGATATGAAATAACACATAGGCTACTTTTTATCCCGATATTCCCACAGGATCGGAATAAAATCCCAAATTTTCAACCACTAGGATTAGAGAACAGAAATTTGGCGCGAGTGTTTTATATGCAACGTTAATGAAGTTTCTGGGAATTCCTTTGAGAATTTAGTAAAGTCCCGGAATGTCAATTCAACAATTTAATGGTTTACGCGTGTAAAGCTGCGGGTAAAGTCTAAGTAATAAAGTTGGTCTTTAATCCCCAGCCACGTCTCCTTTAAAGTCGGTGCGTTAAAACCTAATTTTCGCAACTCTTGGCACTCGTGCGCCATAACTGTCGCCGCGATAAAGCTGGGGTTTCACTGACGCGCACGTGCGCGATTTATTTCGGTAAGCAGGTCGCCGGGTCGATGGCCGCGTCGCGACGCCTAATAATAGGCGCCGGCGCAGGTGCAGCAGGGCTGTCCAAAATACGGAGTTGAGGCATCTTCTTTTTTTTTATTTATAACAGACCACCATTTCTATTTGTATAGCGGTGGTGAAGTTGGTACAGTCACCAGCACTGTCTGATACAAGAAAGCGTGACTTTCCTTGAACACATTGCTAATTTTCTTTGACCAATCATGTGCGTTTCAAAGCTGGTTACATGACACTTAATTTTTTTACTGCCCGAGATACTAAGCTAGACCCGATGATGGGAATTCACTGCACACCGAACGTGCTCACTTTTTCGTTGTCTGTTTTTATGGTGCCACACTTTAATACCTACGTCGCCCAGAACTGGAACGACTGGTGTCAAAATATCGAGCTAAGTATTGGGAAATCACGAACTTTTTCCCTGACTTTTTGGTTTTCTAGCAAATTTTCCTGACTTTCCCTGATCACCTTTGCACGCTCCGCTTTGGCAGATATGAATGCAGCTGACTGTACTGTTTTGTAAGAAGTGACGAAAAATTGCCTATGCGGTTAATTGGTGCACGAAACTCCTACAATACAGGTATAAAAATTAATTAAGGAAAATATTTATAACTTAAAGAAACAGCATTACCTTACCCATGTCACAAAAATATACATTAAATATACTTACCTAAAATAAAAAAAAAACACATAATAGAGGCAATCGGCGTCAGCATATGCTGAAGCAGTGCTATTTTTAGCCGACACCTTCCTTGGTATACTTCTACAGTTCTGCCCTGTGGTTCTGCCAGCTACGAACTTAAAATAAATCTCTTTCTATTTTTTATACCTATTAACAAAAAAAGCAAATCTAAAACAGAAAAAAATGAATTTACGCTTCGCCATAACTTCACAAGTTCTCATGTGGCAACCCTGAGCAGCGCGCAGGCGCAGACGGACGGATTGATGCGTACGTGGAAATAGACGAAGTTAGAGCGGACTATTTACACGGCCCAAACTCTTTGATATACGAAATGCTTGATAATTGATTCCGATTTGCTGTCCAGGAAATAGCTAATCTCTTGTCTAACTTGTCTTTTTAGTCTGAAATAGATTTATGCGTGTGCCAGTTATTTGATGAGAGCATGAAAAATCCCGAGAAATGCGGGTTAAACTAGCGTGGAGAGGGTTGCGCAATTTCCTAGAGATAAAGGAAATTTCATGTTTCCTTAAATACTCGTACCATAGACTTCCTCCAGGTTTTTCTGTAATCTATAGCTGTATTTAAAGAAGTATTTTCTGCATTTTTTTATAATTTTTTAGACCCGGTCTGCATCATAGGAGGAGGAAAATACCTAATCAATTTTATTTGACTTCAAAACTCAAAATAATAAAAAAAACATATGTAAGATTTTTCACAACAAGCCGATTCATTTAAAATGTCACAATACAGCTTAGGTACTTTTTTATATTTCAAAAGTGGCGTCTATGTTTAAAATTCATTTATTTACCAACATCTTTGGGTCGCCAAATGACAAACGGTAATCTATCGATGAAACCCAATACAACTTCCCGATGTTCTCTCTTTCTAAAAATAACGCCGCTAGCATCAGCAAAGAAAACAAGAAAATCTAGTAAGTCTATTTCACGGCTTGGGCTCCTCGTAATTTTCTTAATTTATACCACACTTTGCAAGTATTTCCATATTATCCCAATGCTATCTTGGATGCCAGATAATTAAAACTGCGATACCCAATTGCACCGGTACCGATAACTGGTATCCGGTACCGGGTCAGGGGACGGTAATCGGCTACAAATGTCTGCAGTTGGTATCGTTACTGATGGTATTATTAAGGTTGTATCTTCATATGACAAATAGTTTCACTGCACTCCAATAGATGGCGGTTATCCTTCTCATTCATCTAAAAGTGAAAAATTTACATGGGAAATTGGGAATAATGGAACGTCAACTTATCTATACGGAATACGGTATTTGACTATTTTGTATATGTTTTATAAATTAAAACTACACAATGCCTGTTATCAAATAGAAAATCAATTTTTAAGCTACCTTTACAAATAACAAAGTTATAAAAGTTTGAAATTGAAGATTAGACAGAGAAAGACATACTGGCATGTGACGTCACACGCCAGTACCGCCATACTTGCTGCATAGAGAAAAGCGTTTGAGAAAGAGACAGGTATATAGATTTTTCAAAAAATCACTATAAATCCAATTTTCAACCGATTTAAATTTTCTCTTCGCTAAACACTATCTGTATATCTATATTTTCATAATAATATTAAGATACGGCAAAATCAGGAGTTGTCAAATACCGTATTACGGACACGTTACTATTACTACTACATACAACAAGATCGCACTTTTCCACCTATTCGTGTAGGAATGTCTTGGAAAAGGAAACATGGACTAATTTTTTTTTTCTTTTCAGTACTCAATTCAAATATTAAAGTAAGCATAGAGGGAAAATAATGTTTTTTTTCCTATTAAAACCATTTAAAAATCAAAAAAAATCAAGCTAAGAAAATACTTGCCAACTTGCAGAGACTTGCCAGCTATTCTATTACGTATAGCAGAAAATCTCTATATAGTGAATTGTTTCTACTCTATTACTCTTAAAATAATAAATAGAAAATGAAATAGAAAATGTTTATTCGCTTTTTCACAAAAATACATTAGACATACTTACTTACTTAGTCGTAAGTTAGTTTTAATAATTAAAAAAAACTATGTGTTAAGCTACGTTCGATGCCGAAGTTTTGGCTTGCGAATCTGGCTGTAGTCGTAATTATGAAAACATTTTATAACCATTTTGAACCATAGATCTACAAACAATTCGGTAACCAAATTCGATAAGCCATTTAATTGCAAGGTCTTTGAAACTATGTCAATATAGAACTACTGTAATGAGCCATTATTAATCGTAGACCAATTAAATTGTATGCACTTGGCCCAATTACTGGTTCGGCAACAGGTGCGCGGGCGCTGCTAATTAGCTTATTGAGTGGGCGGCGCGGGCGGCATTATGTCACCGTATTTTTTTCTACATCTTTACAGTACTGGCTGCTAAGGAGTTCAGGAAGCGGGAAGACTTTGATTTTATTTGGTATTCTATTCTTTATGCGTTTATGTGGGTACTCCAAATTTGAACGAAGAATTGTAACTGTTTTTTCGAAAACAGACGTAGAGTATATATTAGTAATTGTCAGAAATTGTGCAAGAAGTGGAATGGGAAATCACAATCAATTGACCGACGTGAGTCCAGTAGGAATTATTTTTGCAGGACTGGAAATCTAAAACTGGCGATTACGAGAATTGCTCAACAATTCAATAGAAATACTCTACCTAAACGTGCCATAATAACTTCAAACGTCCATGGGAAGAAAAAGCTGAAGCCGTCAATATGGTAGCTAATTTTTTACCATTTATAGAAATTGACGACTTCACGCAACTGTGGTTGTGTAAACACTTATCACCTCCATTTATAGCGTCAAACGGACCGATGGCAAACAATGGGGTACTTAAAAAAACTGTCATCGTGACGTTTGGTTTCCCGCCAACGCGCCCGCCTACGCGTGATGAAATTCTTTATCTGTGGTGTTCTCAGCTCCTCCACAAACTTAACTGACTCGGTGGCCAAAATTGGAACTTATTATGTCACTTACAAATTTCACATTTGCTTTATGTGACAGCGCCACATTCAGCCGCAGAAGAATGTTGGACTTGCTAAAGTTGAAATTTGAAGGGACTTTTTTTACTACTCACATGTTTTTTTAATGATAAAATTGTGGTCCATTCTACTTCAAAATTATTGATGCAAGAAAGACCCTGATAAATAATTTATAATGCGTTTGCTTGCGACTATCAGTAATCATACGTCTACGAACTTTCAACAACTGTTAAACGCTTCAATTTTCCATGGTACTTCTCGTTTTGGAATTAACATTTCGTTCCACGGTCATGAAATATAATGTTTGTCACAGTGGGTCACCGTGCCCATGTTTGTCAGTTGTGTAATCTCAACTGGAAATGGAAAACTCCGCTGGCAGCTAAACCTACATACCGTCCCTTGAAGTCAGTATTATGTAAGAAAATTTCATCATAAATCAGCAAGTCCCAACAAAGTCGAGATAACATATTGCTTCGCATGCCGCGAATAACCTAAAATGGAGGCCAGGAAATTACCACATTGTAAATAATTCATGCATTATTACTCAATCATGTCTGCAACGGTGAATGTTTCAGTGGGACGTTTTTTTGCTTGTCCCGTTTGTAGGGACGTTTTTCCGCTCGCATTGTCCTGTCCGTCGAGCGAGCGATGAGCAAACTAAATCCTATAAATGGTACTGGCAACCTGGAAGACTTTTTTTATCTCTGTGGATGGCGTTCCAAATTTAAACGCATGTTTAAAATTTTGAACGCATGGAACGCATGTTTGCGATTTTGCACAAAACATCAGTAGGTAGGTAAATACCTATCCGATACCGGTTTAATAACATTTTGTTGTGGTGAACATTTTTAATTAGGTACGTATAAAAACAGTTACGTACAATGTTTAGTAATTGACCTAATTGTACTAAAACAGTTAACTGTCTATTGTTAGCCGGAGTGCCGGTAGTAAAATAATACAGTCCACGTGCATACATTACTAAAGTACTTATCAGTACCTCTACATAAAGCTTTTACTATAAACAATAAACATATTTTGACATAAATCTTCATATTTAGTTAAGACTAAATGGCGATTATGTGTCTTTTTTAACTAAAATAGTTGAAAAACTTAAGAAAACCCTTCTTGAATATATCGTCATCTTTCTGATTTGGAACGTCAACTTGTCTATTATAATGTCTATACAGTACAGACAGACACGTTACTGTACGAGTACATGCAAGAGGGATCTTATTTAAGTTTATTTTTACCTATAACGATAATATAACTAATATGACAACTTTACATTAAGTAAGGCTTTGGTCCAAGGTTTTTTTTTATTATGGCTTGGTAAAAAGATCTTAAAGCCAAGTCTTTATTTTAGGGTCTAAGGTCATAACAAGCGGTGGCTCGCCTGCGTGCGGTCTCCACTTACCACTTTCAACGATTTTCCTTAACTCTCGACTTCTCGAGTGTTTTAACATCCTCACTTTACACTTAGCCCGTGGACAGTAGGCCTAATATCTGTTGACGTTTTGTTCCAACTTTGAAATATTTAACGGTAGTTTTATGGCAACTCAGTGACCTGGCGGAAAGAGGACGCACGACCGGTCACGCGCGTCACAGGTGCGGCGTTCACTTTCGATAGCTTTACAGTCTGTGGCACGCCGCCATGATAATATCGTTTGGATAATCGTTTACTTTATAATTTTCAAAATGTTATCAGAAATATGGTTATGTAGTCAAACAAATTCCACTTTCGCAATCGGGGATATGAAATAGAGATAATGGTTGGCAGTTAAAGACATTATAATAGTCGATCGCTTACAGTTGGTTAATTTCGATCGCTTATCTATCAGCAAAGCTTAAACTGACATTCCTAAGCATAAATACTCAGTAGCCAAAGTGAAAACTCGATTTAAATTTATAAACACACTATAAAAATCGATAAAGTTTTATTTCATTTATATTGATTGTATTTTGGTACAAATTAGGCATTCGATTTTTAAATAATGCCGTTAAATTAATTATTCAATTTGGAATGGTTGTTTAACGTTTTCATTATTCAAAACCGCTAGAGTAGCAGTTGTTTAATTAAGAATGAGCAATTTGAGAGATCGTGCGTTGGCTGAATGGCGGCCGCGTCGTGGTTCATCGTATAAATTTAAAAATAGAGCTCCGTTTGTGGTGCAACAATGCCACATTTCTATTTTGATAAAAAATTACCTGACAATGAGGGCTATCGTTTTTTGTCTCACTAGATGGCGCACTGTTGCGTGAGGTTTTTAAGTATGGCTTTCAAAGTCTGTTATTACGGGCGTGAAAACAAAGTTTAGATTAAAATCATATTTAATACACCTTAAAACTGTACCATAAAAATATCGAGCATGCCACGGTGTTGCATAGTCCCCGTTTTGTTCGGAAAAAAGGGAGGACAAAGGTTTCTGAAAGACAAAACTGTCTCAAAACACAGACATTCGTTGCCCCGGAACGCATATTTGCCATAATTAATTTCAGGTAATGCAAAATATTCGCAAAATTATTCTAATTATAAATAAACCAGCGTAGCTCATCCAAAAACTATGAGATTTGACATTTCGGAGACCTCACGCTACACTAGCGCCTCTAGCGGCGAATTCATACGCGATAGCCCTCATTACATTAAAAAAAAAAAAAAAACGACGTTGACGTTGTTGTTGTTATTGTTGTTTTAGAGGTTTTTAAAGTCATATTGATAAAATAATTCATCTTTTATGTCACCTGCTGCTTACAAACCATTATACATAACTGTTATATCTTTAAACAGCAATTGCCACTCCACTTCGGTATTAAATAATTATGCTGTCAACCTCATTGGAGGTTATTTTATAAATCGAGAGGTGAAATGGTCAGTAAAAGTCCTGTTTTAGAGAACCTGTTATGCCGAAGTAAATATGTAGGGTGGTCCTCTTAGTCGTAAACTGATACGTGCAAATTGACAATTTATGTTTTTAAATAATAATCTCATTTTATAGAGGCGCCTTAGTACATGAATATAAATAAAGGAAATAGTTTTTTTTTGAACTAATCCAGCACTTGATTTTCAACAGTTTCAAACATGGAAATTTGTCTATTATTAACTAAAAGCCTGAGTCGGAATTTCTACCTGAAAAAGATAAGTGAATGAATGGTAAAAAAATACTGCGAAGCGTGAATCGGAACGCGCTTTTCTTCAGATGCAAAATGGCGGGAACACGGCCAGCTTTCCTAACCTCAAAAGTTTCAAGGCCGTTTTAATATTTCAATTCCAATGAACGATTAATATTACTCACATTGCTATTAGAAATTCAAATTCCCGAGGCACTCAATAGACTCCTCATTTTATTACGTGCCACAGTTAACTCTAAATTAATGTAATGATGTCAAACTTTACGGCTACGCTTCTTCATTGCTTAGTGGCTGCTTGTGAATAGGTTAAAGGTGCAGTGCAGAGACCATAAAAAAACCTTTTCACACCTCTCCTTCAGAAAAGTAACTTTTCCTCCCTGACGAGAGGGAGCAAAGTGCAACTTTTCTGTTCAAGGCTTTTCTAAGAATTTTATTGCAAATGTCATTTTTTGAAGTTGATAATTGTAAAGCCACGCCATTTTCTATGCTGGTTGTTTTTTAATATTATTTATAATTTGTTTTTTTCATGTTTCTTAATGCTCGGTGTGAAAAGTTGTATGAGCCACTCGGGAGCAAAATTATTTTCATCTTGGGCGTTAACACTTTAATCCCTCATTACGCTCAGGATTCTACTTTAGAATCCCTCGCCTCGCTATGCTCAGGATTCTATTGTAGAATCCTTCGCTACGTTCTGGATTCAATGTACGCCCTCGCCGTAAATACAACATTTTGCTCCCTTGTGACACAAATAACTTTTTTTCAGGTACAACAGTTTCGTTAACATGTTTTTTTTAAAAGCTGATTTTGTATGGCGCTGCTCGACAAAAGCTTCTCTTTTCTGCCACTCCTGTCTTTTCCATATATTCGGACTATACTGTTTGTCTGCTACATTTGGTCAGCCCGCCATATTTAATTCGATTTGACTCCATTTCGATAGACATTGCTACGCTGCATATTAATGTTTATTTCATAGTTTTTAAGAGAAAACAGTTAGAGCCGCAATTTATTGTGAATTATTTTATAGTTGACAGCAAATAGTAATAATTTTCGTAAGTAAATTTCTCTAAAAACATGTAATCCGTGTTCTTCATACCTTCATACACACTTTATGATGTGTGATCGTGTAGATTTTAGATGCGAAATTACGACGACTACAGCATTAACTGTTTCTGTTATTTACGTTGTCTAAACAATTTTAAAGCTGGTTTAGATCAATTAGCTAAATCAAGCTCATTAGAATGTTAGTCAAATATTCCAAGTCAATATTGGTTCAGTGAAAATATTAAAAGTGGGCTAATCAACTCATAATTAACTGGTCAATAAGTCTCGTGTATAAAGTGCGTTACCTAAAAGTTAAAGGACATTAAGCTGGAATAAATTACCAAGTCATATTTCATTAATTTGTATTTAAACGGTTTCTCTGAGAATCCGTTAATGAAAGAAGCAATTTTAAGGAATTCTTTTCATATTGACAACTTTAACCGCGTTAATGATGAATTGATGACACTGTATTTAGAATAAAGCATTTAATAAATGACGCAAGTAGGCCAGTTTGTGAAACCTTATCTTAAAAAAATATTGATTGATATTTAAGAATAACACATCAGTCTAGTTCAAGTTGAATATAAAAATAATGTGAGTTAAACAGTGTGTTACATGTATAAATTACAGTTCTTTACCAACTTGCTTCCTTTCAACAATCTTGACGGTTAAAAACGTACCTGGAACAGAAAATTCGACAATTAAAATGAGGGCTCAAACGACTTGCGTATAAAATTGGTTCTTAATGTTGGTAATAAACGAGACGATAATGCTGGCCACAGTATACGAGCTTCGATATATAAATCGTGAAAGATACTTAATTTACAATGCATGGCATGGACCGTTATATTTCACATCAGACATATATGAAGTAGCGAAAACAAAATTGTATTTCAATTAAATTCAGAATGACAACATAGCGAGAAAAAAAACAGAATTTTTACGCCTAACCGAAAAATATTTACGCCTAAGAAAATATTTAAATTAGATCATTTGTAGTCCACGCATCATCATCTAACGTAGGTACTCATTATTATTTTTATAAAAACAGACATTATTTTATGTCAGTCACTTCGATAGCGCAGCGCAGTTGGTAACTGTGATTTTCGAAAAAAAGTCATAATGTCACTTTGATCTTCGTAAGACATACGCCGTTTTAGATTTCGAACAGATAGCCTGATAGCGTTAGATTGAACGTAGGCGTCGAGGTCGCACGTACTCGCCTCTTAGCAAACAGTCAATGAATTACGAATTGAATGGTGACGGAATGTTGGCAGCATTGTGCGGGTGACAAATTGGCCCACATTCTTTATTTGAATTTATAAATTGGTTATGAGTGTGTTTTGTTTTATTGGAAATCCATTGGGGCCATGTCAAGGACCTTAGTGAGAGCAATGAGTGAGATAAATAGTGTCACAAAATCTGACCTACTGTGAGCATACTAGAAAATCTGATTGGGCCCTATTACCAACTACTTCATACAAATCATCGAGTATATGAACATATTAATAGAATGACAAATAGAGTCGTAATACAGTTTAGGCCACGCAATTCGGAAACCCATTAAAGTTTTGTTAGGTACTAATAATGTTTTTTTTTTAGTTTATGGCTTGGTAACAAGACCTTTAGGCCAACATGTATGTTTTAATTAAAAGGAAAGCAAGTGTTTTACTATGCCATGTGATAACTTGTGTTTATCATGTACTTATCTTTATTGATAAGAATACCTTTTGGCCCAACCTTAGTGTCATCAGTATGCAGTGATCGCCGCAATGGCTTAGCAGTTTTAACATAAATATTAAATATCCACTCGATGATAGAAATCAACACCGGAATTCTATATTGGTTTATAGAACTTTGTTAGCAAACTATTTGGAACTTTTTATTTCTCCTGCCTCGCTCCATGCGTGCATGAAACATATTGTAATTTAAAAACAACACGTTTTTATCGATTTCACGAAAAAATGTTAACATATCTCGTTTTGCAAGTAGCTACACGTGCTCTTTTGCATGTCTCTGTCTCTATAGACATCTAACGTCTGCAATAATAACTGTAAGTGCGTATCTTTGTTTTTATTTTAATGTAGATTTTTTTGGATTACAAGGTAGCGACGAGGTTTGAATCATGAACTTTTTTCAATTTTGTCAATTTAAGGGTTAACTTCTAATTATACTTTTATAATAAAAGTAATTAAATAATTTCCAGCCAGCCGATAACGATTATTGAATCGACATAAATAAGTTCGTAACGTCTTATCGATTATCTTATCAGACTTGGCAATGTTATCAGATAGTCGGATGTAAGATGCAATCGTTTAAAATTATCAATTGACTACCAATCCCCTGCCAATGACCTATTCTATGTCAATTTGCCAAAAGTTTACAGGATATCTTGCTCTTGTGTGAATCAGGAGACCAACTTGCTTGTTTCCTTGTTTGCCATCCAGTCGAATAAAAAAAAATTACAGAGAAGCAAGATATCAATGGAAAATAATAATAAAAAATAGAATGATGAATATTAAGACATGGGTTGACTACATGTCCTCCAAGTTTGTATACGTGTGTAAAAAAATACTTTCTACCAAGCTTCTTGCGGTGCATAGGTACCTACCTACTCTAGGCAATGATGCCCTTTCCGAAAGAGCTGGTAGTATAAAAAAGTGACATGTAAATGACCCCTTTGCGTACTTAAACTTGCGTATTGATATTTTATTTTGACTTTTGTACGTTAATGGTGATTTTTATTGTTTTTGTTATTCAGAGATTTAAATATAGAATAATTTATTTTAATTAATTATTTTAGATTTACAGTAGATCAATAAAATGCCTAACAATAGGAAATCATCTAATGTTATTTTACAATTAGCGCCAAGACACCTGTTGAAAGTGTTTAATTGCATGCCTACTTTATTTATTTATAGAAAAAATATGTTTTGAATCAAGATTGCTCGTTATTTGTTCCTGTTTATAAACACGCAATGAAGTTGACACGATGATACAGAATGGTTGTTTAGCAAATAACACGAAAATTCAGGGAGAAAAACAACATCCTTTCTTAATATCCGGTAGTGATGTAATGAATAATTATCCTACGTATTTCACGAATAATACAAAATTATGAATGTAATTTTCATTATTTGTATTTTTTTTTCTTTTATTTGTGTCCAATTGTTTACCTAATCGTTGTATGTATTTGTGTGTCTTTGGGAGAGTGAATAAATGTGTTCTTTCTTTCTCTTTTTTTATTTTTTATTTGACTGGATGGCAAAACGATCAGCAAGTGGGTCTCCTGATGGTTCTTTCAATATTTTTGGAAATTTTCAGTTAGGTAATTTATGAACGCAGTGAAACTTGAAGTAACGACCTTTGACAAATGTCATTTTGACAGTTCATGCTGGCAAGACCCAAGCAAGACCAAGGACGATTTGACGCATATACCATGTTCATTAAGCAATATAGCCTTTTCACTCCATTCAATCTAAGTGTACAAATATTCTTCCACAGATACTACTAGATGCAAGTGTTCCCTTCAAGTTTTTCTCACATGCAGCCTTACTCATCCAACAACGGGTTCTCAATTTGAACTGACAGAAGTTCAAATCTCGAATACATAACTAGCACGATCCTGTGCCGATTTGCACCTTAACTACACCTATATCAACACAAAGATACTTCATACAAACATAGAATTGCTTTTCCTGTTTAGAGCTGGCATACCCGCCCTACGCCATAGCCTTCGCGCCAAAATTCTAACATATAAAGTTGAGATTGGCACGCAATCCGTTCGCCTCAAACAACTTGCATATGCAGTTCACCGTTTGGGAATTAAGCTTTGGTTCTCAAGTTATAAGGACGTTGACAGGTGCTTTAAGAACTGGAACGAAGTATTGGTTTTCAACTAAAACTGCTTTTACGCACACAGCAGCAAATATGATGGATTGGCGGTGCTGTGCGTGGGTATGGCGTCTTGCGAGTATGCTAATTCCTTGGTACGTGTTTTGTTAAGTTGGTACACGGCTCCGTTCGATTGTTCGCCCGGTACACGCGTATTCGCGGTTGCGGCATAGGTGCATTTAAATTTGACATTTGGCGCCGCTAACAATGGAATTGACACTAGATGTGGCTCGGATAGCTTGGTATTTTGTGCGAAAAACACTAACCTCACGGAGGGTCTACAATTAAGCCATGAAATACCCCGAGCAGTCGGCGCAACGAGAACGGTTCTCCACACACAAAATTCACTTCAAGCATTTGGCTTGAAACGGACGAAACAGCTGCAGCTTTGGCGCTATGAGCACTGGTATATTTTAACCCCCTTATTCATAAACGACAGTCAAACCTATTTTAGTTAATATGCCGCTAAAATTCGTTTGTCCTTATCTGTCACTTCGACATAAGAAGTTGTTAGAAAGGGACAAAGCATTTGTTAGTAAACACGAAAACTAGTCTTTATCCGCGTCTTTACTCATAACGCATGAACTCACGCACACACGTATGTATACACACACACAACCAATCAACAATCTCCATTTCTTTAAGAGAGTAGTGACTTTAGATTTAGGCAGTAATATATCTATCCCTTTTAGTATATAATATACTATAACTGACCTAACCTAACATTTTTCAATCGGTTCAAATAATGCTAGAGTATCGGCAGGGTCCCTTTGTCGCAAAAATTACTAATGCCACAAATAATGATATAATTTAAGCTGGGTATCTAATTAAAAACGTGATAATTATGTGGAAGCAACACTTGTAACACATGTATCTCATTCAATCACACCACATCCACGTAAGCTTCTATCCCAAAAAACTTAAGAAACGCAGTCTTATAACAAAAGCTTAGGGCTCCACAAAAATAAACTGCAGAACCTTGGGATACTCAGAAACCATTGCAATGCTGGATCATGTTTCTGCACTCCCGTCCGTTGTGATTCGCTTGTGTCAACACATCATTGTCTGTATGTTTGTGCGAACGTCGGATGTTATTAGTGTCTGGTTACTGTTGTCTTCAGCTTTGTAGTGTGCAGACAACACCTGCATTTCTGACGGATTCGATGAATGACACTTGCAATTAAATTGAATGAGCTCATACCGCTTACCTTTTTTACAGCGCTGTTACTTTTAGCTGCGATGGAGTCTAAATGGCTTTTAATGGTTTTGTTTTTATTTAGCATGCCTCAGGGAGCTCTTATAGGGCCGACTTTATACAACGTATCAAAAGAGCCGACAACAATCGGTGCCATTTTTCCTACACTCAGCAATGTTTTCATAGCCCTTGATTATAGTTATGTATCATATGTACGAGTATATTACAATGACCATGAGATACGCAACTCTGAGAATAAATAAAAGACTCTTTAAGTATTAGCCGGGAACATTATTTTTTTCGTCTGAAAGACATTATCACACGATAAAACTTCGATTTGCATATAAACTGTAAATGAAATGTAAACTTTATCGTCGTAAAGGCTTATTGAAGGCAGCATCGATCGTGGAGGCTGCTCGAGCGCCCCTAGGGCGCGGGCGTCCTAGCGCAACCGACCGTTCAATATTTCTGTTAGCATTAAATTACGGCTTAATTAAACATTCTTATACACTTCTGAGGCGGTGTTTGGCGCCACTGAGGCGCTTTAGGTCTGCCTGCGTATGCGCATTAATACCATACAATTTTCATCTATTTTATTGCGAAACCACGCTTTACACCAGGTTAATTCAATTTTGAAACGCACTCGTAAAACTACAATCAAATCCGAAAGGACGTATTGACATTTGTACGTTGATGCGCGTACGCCATTTCGCGCGGGTGTCCGTAAGCTGTTATTATCGTTTACAAGCGCTGAGTTACAAGTTGCGTTTCGTTTTTGCATCACGCATTGCTCAAGTTTTTTTTGCTGGTCGTGGCATTGACTTCGTTTGTTTTGAAGGGAAGAGTTTGCGGCCAGTATTTATTTTCATTAAAAAAACTGATTAGTGCCAAGTGCCGGGACACTGGCCGAAAAAAAATAAAATCACTTAAGGAAGATGGCGGCAACACTGTGGACTGTTATGTTTTGGCCCGGCTTGCGAAACGTTAGATTCAATATTTATAACGACAATATTTTTTAGATAGGCCATTTTTTCCATGGGATCTACTTAAGCAATTCACCATCGTACAAAGGTAATTCAAACCAAAGCGCCAAAACATCAAAAAAGATCCTTTCTATGGTAGAACTGGCTTCGCATAATTGAATTAACGCCCGCACTATTATTCGCTTAATTTTATTTTCAAAGTAATCGATCTGTTATTATTTCTTTAAGCGATTCCGCTTCGCGGAGCATTTTGCGGTTAAATACACGCTTGCACGTCCAACGCGAAAGGGCGTATACGCATATAAACATCGGCCAAGAGAAGGTCGAACTCGTGCACCGAGGGTTCTGTACAAACTAGCAAGCAAAATATACGCTATGAATGGCCATGTCTATGAAAATCCAGTGTTAGCAGAGCCGTGCTTCTAATTCTAAGCAAAACGTGGGGTCATGATATGAATATTGCATTGCATACTGACAAAGACAGACAGATTTAAAGAATATGATATTCAGACTGAACTTATTGGATGTGCTATAAAAGCCTTTATACCAAATGCAATGGAAACTAAAAGGGGTTAGGGCTCATAATGTCCCACTCGCAAAATGTCCCTTTGTCCCTTCCGCAAAAGGTCCCTTTTATAAATGACCCATTCTCAAAACAACCTCTCTGCAAAATGTCCCGTTCTCAAAATGTCCCGTCACATAAATTACGCCCCGTTCGCAAAACGTCCCTTTCGCAAAATGTCCCGTTCGCAAAACGTCCCTTCCGCAAAATGTCCTTCCTTTCAATCCCTGAGCGAGAGCCTAATTTCTTTATTTAAACAAGAATTTTGTTGGTGGGACATTTTGCGAGTGGGACATTATGAGCCCTAACCCTAAAAGCACCCTATAGGTTAGGATTCCACATAAAAATCAATGGAAACACCTTTTTAATGACTGTACTCTGACTCGTATCTTTTGATTGCATTGGCTGAGAAGTTCATTTTTTCACAACTTCAACGAATTGCAGATTCCTCCACGCATTCTCGAGAAACAGGGTCTCGACAGTCAGGCCAACAAAGTGATCCTATAAGGTCGTTTTTTTCAAGGTACGGAACCCTAAAACTGCGGAGATACGTCCTTCTTGTCCAATGGTTACGGTGAGCACGCTATTATGGAATTACCATACGCACTGGGTATTTTATTGGATGCATATTAACGGTGCGAGTTTGTAACCGGCGCGGTGGGAACTGACACTGCGCCGGATTTGACAAAGTGGCTGCGCGTACGCTGACAGCATAACGTTATCGATTCATTTCCAGGACTGAGCCTTTTGAACCAAAAGTATTATTCAGTATGTATTAATCGTTATTTATCGATCTTGGCGCCACGATATAACACAAGGCAGCGTCCTAAGAAGGCCCTATGCGTGTCCATACAGAATTAATAGTAAGAGGAATAGAGTAATGTAAAATATCGTTTTTCTACAGGCGAAATATCGCAAGATGGCGTTAGTATCGTGAGGTAAGTTTGACGTTACAGGCTTGCTTACGATTGGCTTATGTAATATTGTAAGCAATCACATACTTGACACAAATGTCAAAGTTGTCAAATTGACTTCGCGACACTACATCTCGTCACACCAACCTCGCTGAGTCTCATTTCCATTTTGCCTCATTTAATAATGTTATCTGTCTGTGTATTGTAATTTATAGTTAGTGATAGCGAATAAAAAATTCTATTTTTTCTCAGTAACGAGTACTAATTTATGAAATAGACTCGACCTTCGCCCTGGCTCGTACTTGGTGCAGCATACCATTTACTACGAAGTGCTGAATTCGAACTTCGTGTCTTCCAGTTCCGCTTACGCTAATATTATTTAATACGAGATTGAAGGGACGGTATGATACGAACTTCAATTTACGAATTTCGTGGTAGTCTCTCAGTTCTCCATCGCCATTCAGCGGGGTAACGCTGCTGGTATTATGGGGACGTTTAAGCCGGGTACGATGCAGGCGGAGGGTTCTAGGTTAGTTTTTATGACGAAGCATGTTGCGAATGAATTCAGTAAGTTTATAACTTAGTTTATTTGAGCCTTAGTTTGTAGTTATAGGTTTAAGAGGTTTTTTTTAATTAATATAAATATTTATGAAAAAAAAAAAATTGTGCGCGTTAATGTTGCGAAAAAGTACTATCACATTATTAATACTGTAATTCCTTATGTTTTGTTTTAATGACAGGCGGCATGAAATCATCACCAAGTCTATGTCATGACATGATAAATAGATAATTATGAGAAAACAAACATTGCTCGAAGCATTTAAAAATAATAGCTGGCCAGTATAAATGAGTGCAAGCGAAAAAAAAAACAAAATTGACAGATTCGAAAAAGACGCCGACTAGGCAGGTGATGTGCACGCAACGCTGACACCGCTGCTGATGTTTTACCTACTAAAGATTATTATGTCAATATTACTCTAAAACGAATCAGTTTTGCTTAGTAATTTACTGAGTCCAGTCTTTCAATAAGGCCTTTGAATAGACATTGTTAAAGTTAGAGGAAAACCACAAACACAATGTAATGTCTGCTAAAACGCTATTGTCATTAAATTCGAAAACCGTCGTGAGTAATTTAATTAAATTTATATATACGACAGCTAAAGTGTTTTAAAAGTACTTTTTCTGTTTTAGGAAAAAAATCCAAAACACTTCCCTCCATATCTTGATATCTGTCGCATCCTTATCAGTAACGTTAATTACTAAGGTTTCTTCTAAAAGCATTTCTTCTGTTACTAATGATGCACAAGTTAACTTGCAACTTTTAATTAAGCTGCTTTAGCTTTAACAAACCCAGCCGGCGAAAACTTTGACACTATCGCGCGCAAACTAGTTGCTCAACAAAACTAACAAAAACAATCGACGATTAAAAACACACTCGCATTACCCGCTCATTTGTGTATGCAAACGCCGCCATATTGACTTTTTACGGCTGCGTTCAGAAAACGAAACAAATTGTGCTTTTAATGTTTTAATTAGAACTGCTTTTATACTGCCGCTATCTCTGTTAAATATATTAAGAACGTCGTGACTCATAGAAACAATTTACATACGAGATAATGTTAAGTAAATAAAACCTGTTAATGACTTCAGTACAACGGATAAGGCTGCGTTCAAGTGCATGCCCTGGGCCGTAACGACCCGAGTCGTAAAGAATTCAAGATTTCGTCGTTAAATAGTTTATAGTTTTATAACGTAGCTAAGAGCTCAGTTAGCCTTATTAGCGTTCAATGTGCTAATTAAAAGAAAAACAAGACATCACTCACAAGGCAAATTTTAACGCGGCAGAATTTTGGCGCCAAATGCCCGTGCTATGATTATGACAAATTAAACACTAGCATACTACCAACATACAGAGCGAAGCTTCTCACTTAATTTGATACCCAAACTGATAATCGATATCCATAACACTGTTTGACCACATCGTCACATAATACTGGCCGAAGTTTTCTTTAAAAAAAAAGTTGTCGAACGAAGAGCTAATCTGACAGATGCGTTCGTGAGAACTCGCTTCATTTGATATTTCTATGAGACACACCGGCTCGACTGGCAACACTCTGTTCTCGCATTAAAAAAACATAAACCATTCTTTCAAGTTTGAACGTATCTGCATCACAATTTATTTTTTGGCATATCCACGATACAAAAAGCAATAAGTTGCAAAAAAATTAGAAATACAACCTTTAGTTCCTTATCAAGATTATAAAAAATCTATTTAAAGTACGTTGGCTTAAAAAAAAGACCTTAGGTTACCTCATCCCTTTCATCGCTTTCTGAACCACAACATGAAACAAACTTGAAAAAATGTCGTTTGTTGTAGTGTAGCTAGGGTTACCGTATCTTAAGATTTGTACTCAATTTTTAGTTTTTTTTTATTCTGCCACCAACAGGACTTACGATCGGATTATAAAAATTTTAGGTTTTTTCAACAATTAAAATATATTCGTAGTATTTTTCTCACTTCATAAGAAATTTACGATCAATTTTGCAGGTGGTAGGACCTTGTGTAAGGTCCCCCGGATTGCTCGCTAATCCTGCCGTCAAGCAGCAGTGCTTGCACTGTTGTGTTTCGGCGTGGAGAGTAAGACAGCCGGTGAAATTACTGGCACTTGAGATATCCCATCTTAGGCCTCTAGGTTGGCAACGCATCTGCAATACCCCTGGTGTTGCAGATGTTCATGGGCGGTGGTGATCTCTTACCATCAGGAGACCCACTTGCTCGTTTTCCATCCAGTAGAATTTAAAACATAATTGTCTTGTAAATTTACGTTTACAATTTATATCAAGAATTGTGTATGGAAATCCAGCCTTTTCACAGGACTCTTATTTCCCATCTGGCAACCCTGACCGCGGCCTTTACAAACAAAACAACGTCGTATGACACTCCGATTAAAAATTGAGCGTATACGCCGCGACAATTCTCCGAATGAATCGTCCATGAAGATTTAGTGTCTTGAAACATTATACCCTTGAAGAATGGGTGTAAAGTGTGAATAAAGGACAGCCATTAGGCTCTATGATCGCATGCGCACAATGAATTAATGAGAGGCATCAGTTCGTTGAACTTTAACAGTAAAAGAGCGTATGCACACGGCGTTGTGATGGCGCTTAAGCCCTTTGGGATTGTAATCGGGCTGGTATGAGAGTTCGTAAACATTTTATACGAAGTTTAGCTTTTATCTGAACCTAAGAAAGATCGCATGTTGTACCGATGGGTGTATTTTTCCCGCAAGTTTAATTCTAATTTAAAATAGAAATCAGTAACAAAAAATTATTCTACAAATGGCCTTTAATTTATAATGTTTTTTTTAGAATACCAACGCTTATAAAAATTATATTATTGCCAACAAGAAAAAATGGTCGTTTAAAAAACTTTAACCACAATAAGACGAGCAAAAAAATATACCTAATTATGTATAAATTTAATTGGAAACAAACATTTGTTTAATTAGTAAAAACATAAGGCGACCACCAAATAATATTGGTACAAGTAACTTTACTAAACAGACCTATTATTATGAATAGCCAAAATAAAGTGCACGGTAGTGCAAAACTCCGCTGCCCAAGTTCGAAAAAAAGTCAAGCATAGTAAAATTCTGGGAACTCGCTGAATTAAATTAATCAGTTTTATACAACAAACGTGAAAGTTCGATACTTTGTTTGTGGGTTAATTGCATAAACGCAAGGAATTAGATGATCTGGATGAGAACACAGAATAGGTACCTACTTTTATTCCGGAAAATTATTCTAGCGGGATAGCGACAACGAATTCCCACTAATAATTTAGTAAATATAATAATAATAAAAATATTACGATCTAAAAATTGTGTTGACAATGTAAAAAAAAGCACAGCGTCACATAGCACACATTACAAAGATTAAGAAAGCAAATATTTGTTGGAAGTGAGATAATGGTAGTACGCAAGCGAGATAGTGATCTGTGGCGTAAACGAAGTAAAAATATCATTGCGTAAACGCATTCTAAAGCTAAAACACTAGTTTACACTTATGCCAATGTGAACTCGTCTTTGCATTAAGATTTACTAAGTTGTAGTGGCAGTTGGATACGAATTCTTCTATGAGTAGCCCGTATAGCTTAAAAAATTAAAAGTTAAAATTTGTTGGTCTTTTATCTGTCATTTTGACATTTGCCTTGCCAAAGACAAAACGTTCATACCAATATTATAACGAGAAAGTAAATCAGAAAGAGTTCAGTCTGTCTACCAATTCACGCTTAAACCGCT
Organism: Choristoneura fumiferana; assembly: GCF_025370935.1. Lineage (NCBI taxonomy): Eukaryota > Metazoa > Arthropoda > Insecta > Lepidoptera > Tortricidae > Choristoneura > Choristoneura fumiferana. The sequence continues at coordinate 1,885,435 of NC_133476.1, read as the reverse complement.
AAAGGGATTAATGTGTGATACAGTGTGGAGATACTATAAGAAAGACATCATAATATTATTGCATGCTACTGAAATAAATGTTCACAGACAGAGTCGCGGGCAACAGTATGTATATAAACGGGTTTGTAGCCTGAACTAATATTTAGTAATTATTTGTGTCTATAATTTGCTCAGAGGACCAAATCAACTCGAAGGAATTAATTACCAATTGTAATTTCAACCTCGCTGACATTCCCAAGTTTTAATCCGACACGTATTTTGTTCGGGTAGTGTGAGCCGGGCCTTACGTTCTCATAGCTCGTCTGTCAGCACTTCAGGTTTCATTCATAAAACTGTTGAATAAGATATTGTTCCTGCAGCCTACTTAGATAGCAGCATTGTGGCATACCAAGGCTATCAAGTTACATTCCCATCTAACGGCTGCTTTCACAATATTATCGCGGTTAAATAATTAAATGTACAGGAAATCCATCCTTAGTAAAGTTATCTTTAGTATATACACAATTATAACGAAAACTAAACTTCAGCCGTTTAATATATATTTTACTTCTTTCGTATTATTCGTTCTGCCTAGTTTTTTGACACTATCCCCGTTGTCTAAAGTAATATTATAAAAATACAAGATTTGACTGTTTTTTTGTGAACTTATCTTATTGGCGAATAAAATCCTTCCTAAATATCTGTCTGTCTGCTACCTGAATACTGAATTACTATACTGAATCAACTTAGATAAAATCGAGATAGTTTAAGACTCTGGAAAGGGCATAGGAAAGTTTTTATCCAGTTGTTTATTTTGCCAGTTGGCTATATTCTAACCCGGTAATGTATAAAGTTCTAACGGGACTAAGACAAAGTTGCGACCAACTGCTAAAGTACAACGCAAAATCGAATACGAAGGTTTCATATAAACCTTCTTTTCTTTGTTAGACTGGCATTCATTTAAGGCCTTCTCAGGGCGAAACGGAAATTAACGACACTTATTGTTATTTAATGAAGGTAATGTAGGTTAATTGAGTGGTTGAGTGGCAAATTGAAATTAATAACGTTGTTGCCCATAACTTTGTTTGCGCCTCACGAGTACTTAACACTTTTCCGGAATAAAAGTAGGCTACACAATCCAAGGCTCCTACAGAGTAGCTTATTAATGAATTTTAAAATCGGTACAATAAGTCCTGAGATTACCCCTACACTAAATACAACCAAAAAATAAATAAAATCTACCTCACCAAAAGATACAGTCTTTTGAAAAGGTATAAAATGTGAAAATTGACGGAAATCAAAACGTTTGGGATACTTATACTTACTTCCAACTGTCGTAAAAACTTGTATCTTGGTGCGAAGGTAGTTCTTATAGCAAAGAAAGAAAATACATTTATTCACAACACAAGACACAGCAATATTCATCTTTATCATCCGGAAGACGTCCACTGCTGAACAAAGGCCTCCACCCTAGAACGCCACAATGAACGAGAAGAGAACTCGCCACTTGCATCCACCGGTTGCCCGCAACTGTCACGATGTCGTCAACCCACCTAGTGGGAGGCCTGCCAGCGCTTCGTCTTCCGGTTCGCAGTCGCCACTCGAGGATTTTTCTCCCACAATGGTTATCTAACAACTTATTAAGTACAAATAGAAAACACGAAGCACACACAGCGAATTAGAAAAATCTGTTTTTTTTTTGTCTGTCCATATCAGTAACCACTTTTTTTTGTTCTTTGTAATGCTTATACAATAAATTTTGTTATCACCAAACTGTTACCAGTTTTTTGTCGGGGATGACTCCATACTGCGTACATTTAGCTTAGGAGAGTTTTTCGAACACTTGATAACCTTACACACCTACTAAGTACGGACCTCTTCTAGGTGCGCGAGTTTGATCTTTTTAGCCTAGACCATTTTTTTAGAAGGGCAGTTTGAAGTGCTTCAAATTACGTTTCTCTTGTACAGCCACCTGCATAAATATCTACCACAGCGGAGCGTGCAAAAATAGAGTAACCTACCGGCCATCAAATATTTCTGCACGCTTTTTGTATCAGATATTGGTGCCGGTGACTGTACCTAGTATAGTGATCGCGATCAGTTATAAAAGCATTCCCAAATGCTAGCTTACGACAAAAAGATAAGGCTGGAAATATTTGATCGTGACCGCAGTGGGAGATCTCGACCGGTTTCGGGTTAAAAAGAAAAAGCCGAAACAGAACCGAGTTACGCCGAACACTTGTTCTGGAAGTAGGTGTCGGTTTTAATTGTTGTCTTTATCCGGTGTCACGTACGTTCCGCGACCCACATAATAATGCTGTTGCCCCATTGTGCTGGTAACGGTCCACAGATAGCATTACACTACGAGCGACAGTGTTTATTCCGGACTTAACATTACAGAGCGCTACAACCGCACAATAGCAAAAGCAAGCATGTCGGAAATTCGCGTTTTTATAACTTGATGCCCTATCCAACGTCGCCAGTTGTTGATTGAGGGAACGGAACCTGTCAACAAAGATACGAGTTGATTACTCGTGTTTCTAGTAGTGTTAATTGGCGCTAAGATTAAAATAAAAAACTCAAGTTGTTAATTGTTAACTAATACTTATATAATATGGAATTGGATTCTCTAATTCTTCGGTGAAAATTGTTTCACCGATTATTAGTTCCACCAATTTTTCGCAAATTTCTTTCGCTTGTACGAGGCTCATTAAATATCCAGTTCAAGCTTGAAAGGTCTCTACTGATGAAATCTTCGCTCCGCCCGGAACCAGCTCAGCTCCAAAACCCCGAGAGCTTTCACTCAAACTTCAAAGCCCATTTCGAATGCCTATGTAGCGACGTGGACGATTACAACGACGGTTTGTGGAAGCTGTCCATACGATCGGATCTAACTCCTTCAAACCCGCCGTACTAGAACCAATAAGCTCTCGCGCTCTGGCCTTAGGCTCATGGAGGTGAGGCGTGAGAATGCTGCTACAGTCTTCTGGTGACGCTTAATTGTCGCTATCAGCAGTTCAATAGGCAGATCTCAAAATCTCTGAAGCGCGATGTACGCCGATTTAATACTAATAAATAGCATTGAAGAGGCTATTGAGCGTATCAGAGACTCTAAGGTGTTTACCAGGGATCTGTCTGTAAGTCAAAGCCGGTTAATGAAGTTGAAGACCGACGACGGCAGAATCATTTCATCCAAACCTGAGCTGTTGGGGGAAAACGAGAGGTTTATGGATAGCGACACGACAACCTGAACACCCGTCGAAAAATCTACTAAGACCGAGGGCTAGATTAACCCGACACTATCACGAAGACATCCCAGACGTCAGCCTGTACGAGATTAGTATGGCCCTCAAATAGCTTAAGAATGACAAAGCCCCGGGTGACGATGAAATTACAGCCGAACTCTTGAAGGCGGGTGGTAAACCAGTCCTTAAGGACCTTAAGACGCCGTTTAGTTCGTCCTCCACCAAGGGGGAACACCGAAAGCACGGAACAGAAGACAGTGGTGGTGCTCATCTTCAAAAAAGGTGATAACACCTTGCCGAAGAATTATAGACCCATCTCACTTCTGAGCCATGTTTACAAGCTGTTTACAATCATCTTTACAAATCGTCTCGCAAGCAGGTTTGACGATTTCCAGCCTCCCGAACAAGCCGGCTTTCGGAAACCTATAGTACCGTAGACCACATGTACGTTGCGGCAAGGTTATACAGAAGACCGAAGGGTATAACTTCCCCCTTTGCCTTGCATTTGTGGACTACGTGAAGGCCTTCGATTCGATCGAGACTTGGGCTGTGATGCAGGCTCTCCAGCGGTGCAGTTGACTACCGGTATATCGAAGTGTTGAAGTGTCTAGTGTCTGTACAAAAACGCCACTATGTCCGTCCGATTACATGACCAGAGCACGAAGCCTATTCCTCTGCAGCGGGGAGTCAGACAAGGAGATGTGATCGCTCCGAAACTGTTCACCGTTGCATTGGAGGATGCTTTTAAGGTTCTGGACTGAAAGGACGAGGCATCAACATTAATGGCGGCTACTTCACTCGCCTTCGATTCGCCGACGATATTGTAGTCATGGCTGAGACCATGGAAGACTTCAGTGCTATGCTCGCCGACCTCAGCAGTTTCCGACCGAGTTGGCCTAAAAATGAACATGGGTAAGACGCAAGTCATGTCTAAAGTCCATGTTGTCCTAACTCCCGCAATAGTCGGGGCTCTGCGCTCGAAGTTGTTGACGACTATGTATACCTGAGACAAACGGTCCAGTTAGGTAGGTCCAACTTCGAGAAAGCTTACACTACAAATAAGCAAAGCAAAACTTTGTGCGCGGTAAATTTGAAATTTGAAGTAGTAGATTAAGAGGTAAGTAACTTCAAAAGCCATAAGTCTGAAGACAAGTTATTAAAAGTGCTTTCTTGTTTGAAATTAAAGTCGACTATTACTATTTAAGCACAAGTCAAAATACCGAAAAACCGTTTTGTAGATATTTAATACCGGTATTAAAAGAGGGGAAAAAATGACCGGTATCCCGGTTTTTCGTAATACCGAAAACCGGTATCCATGCCCTAAACATGACCCCAGTAAAAGTTGCACGGTTTTCGAGTTATTACCGAAATAAAGATATTTGGGGATACTCCCTTTGTCTTGACATTTTTAGTACCAGCATCGACTTGGAAAGCTCTTGATAACAGTTTTTTATGTGTATCGAATCGTGAATAGTTACTTCAGAAGTGCAGTGTGTTATTTTGTCAGTAACTACCGTAAAATGCTGAAAAAACTTTATTAATCTTGATTTAAGTTGTCTCAAAAATAAGAATTTCAACTTTAACCATCTGCCATGAAAAAAAAATACTAGAAACGAAACAAACAAATAACGCCAATAAATTAGACATGTTATGCAGATTCAGAAATGGCATGACACATGTATCTTACTGAAATAACATTAGGCATTCTTATCACTTTGCTGATGCCGCAAGCCGTCACTGTTAAGTAAAAACATGTTACATTACCTACTAATTTATTGAATCAGGCGTTACTTTGCCGAGGTTCATATTAATGAACTGAAAAATCACCTACTTTGCTCACCCGCGACCTTATGATAGCTACGTTTATACTAGAAATGTGTGTTCATTCAGTTCCTCCTTCTCCACACTGCAAAAATACAGGGTAGTTCGAAGGACTCGCGCTGCTAGCAGACTTGACACCCCACACTTCAGTCTACTCGTGACCACGGCCACTGTAATGTTGCCGAAACGTCGAGGTAAATATTACTCGTGTGTGTTAACGTGATAAGTCCCGTTGGTGGTATTATGAATATGAATGAAAATCACGAAAGTTTAAAACGTTAGATAATATTATTTGGTTAACGCTATAATCTGGACATCTTTAAGGTCAAAGTGAACAGACACCTTCTAGACAAACGTGTACCATCTTAGGCCTCATCTTCGCCTTCCATCAGGCGAGATTGAGGCCAAACGTAAGCCTATTAAAAATATTCTAAAACCCGATTTATTTCAATGAAATATTGTGGACTGAAGAATCGGCTTGCAAAAGGGATGGATATTTCAATTTACACAACGTCCATAGCTGGCAGACAGAAAACCAACACAGACACATGAAGAACGAGAAGATCGGTCCCAATACCAATTCAAAATTAATTTGTGGACTGGAATTCTTAATGGACAAATTGTGGGACCGGTCGAGTTGCCTCCTATTCTGAATGGTAGAAACTATTTACAGTTTTTGCAAAACGACCTGCCTGGTTTATTAGAAGATGTACCGTTGGCACTGACACGAACCATGTGGTACCAACAAGATGGTTTCTCGGCACATTACGCTCGGCTAGTCCGTGAGCACCTCAGCGAAACATTCCCTGAGAGATGGATTGGTCGATTGGGACCAATTTTATGGCCACCGCGTTCCCCGGATCTAAACCCACTAGATTTTTTTTATTGGGGATGTTTAAAAGACAAAGTTTACGCGAAACCAATACGCTCTGAAGAAGAATTGCGGCAACGAGTATTCGACGCGGCCCGTACCATATCGGAAGTCAGTTTACGAAAATTGAGCCGAAATTTTATTAAACGATGTTTTTTGTGCATCAGAGTCCATGGGAGACAATTTGAACATTTATTGTGAACTAAATTTATTCCAATAAATGAATGAAAGATAAACCTGTTTTTAACCACCCACGCAAAAAGAAGGGTGTAATAAGTTTGACCGCTATGTCTGTCTGTCTGTCTGTGGTACCGTAGCTCTTAAACGCGTAAACCGATTTGAATGCGTTTTTTTATTATTTGAAAGCAGGTTTTCTAGCGATGGTTCTAAGACATATTCTATCAAAATCGTTTCAGCCGCTTTTGAAATATTGAACTTTGAAGTGACAAAGTTAGGGATTTTCCAACTTTTTTTTGGTTAGGTTATATCCGGTTCTTTAGGATCCGGTCCTAGCCTTGAAAAGGGAGACAAATATTAATATTTAACCTTCGTGCATTTGGCAAAATAATTGTATCAGATAATAGATGAGCTATCGCTATACACAGCATTTTTGTACCACTTAGCAGGGACTGCTTTCGGAGTTCCAGTTTTAAGTTGGTTCGATATGGCTTCGCTAAAGTGATAATAATGTCTAATGTTCTTGGAGTAAGATACATGTGTCATACCATTTCTAAATCTGCATAACATGTCTAATTTATTGGCGTTATTTGTTTGTTTCGTTTCTAGTAAATTTTTTTCATGGCAGACGGTTAAAATTGAAATTCATGTTTTTGAGACAACTTAAATCAAGATTAATTATTTTTTTTTCAGCTTTTTACGGTAGTTACTGACAAAATAACACACTACACTTCTGAAGTAACTATTCACGATTCGATACACAAAAAAACTGTTATTAAAAGCTTTCCAAGTCGATGCTGGTACTAAAAATGTCAAGATAAAGAGGAGTATCCCCAAAAATCTTTATTTCGGTAATAACTCGAAAACCGTGCAACTTTTACTGGGGTCATGTTAGGTTGGTTAGGTTCCTCTTGAGCTGGCCTACCTCTGGTGTCACTGTGACGTGGTACTTCTGGGACACCCTGTATAATCTTACTCAATATAAAAATGACTGAATATAGTGACAATGTCTGAGAGTTGAGAGCATTAGTCCTTTACCTATCAGACGAAAATATAGTCCTAAATATCATAATTATTAGAAATAATAATGTAATTTAAAAAATATATATGAAGCTGTAGGTGCGCCTCCTGAGGCTTCGATGGTCAAATAAAAAGGAATTTAGAGGCACACGAACGTATAATAAAATAATATCAAAAGGGAAAGTATTTACAATGAAATAGGAGACTAGGAAAACGGAAGGTTATGAGTTTGATACACGTGATGGAAATAGCTCTGTTCAGGACCGCGTCGCCGGAAGGAATGTCGCTCCGCTTCTCGACTGGCCTTCTGGGCAATTCAAATGAACTCGAATACGCCGCGCAGTTCCACGCGCCGGTGTGCAGATGTTTACAGTATTGCCAACGTGGAACCGACCGCGGCCAGCGGGGTAATGGTTTATCTGGACGCTACAAAGCTTTGTATCACTAAATTACGGTTTAAAGTGCTACTATTGAACGCTTTTAAGTTAATTCATCCATTTTCTTTTGTTACCAGTTTTTAAGTTCCATTGTGCTTGAAGTCGAAACATTAAAAAAAACAGTGACACTGTTCGAGACTCTTAGGGCACAGTTTCAATTTTTATAACGCCGTTACGCTTTCTGACTTATTATTTATTCGTAGGTTCGAGACATTTTTAAGACTAGGCAGGCATTAGAAAATTTTGCAGTTTATTTTATGATATTGTAAGCAAAGTCCTGTTGGCGTAATTTATTTTATATAAATTATTTTATATTTTCGGGAGTCACGGCACTTATGCCTTGCTGTTCTAACGGCATAGTAGCACTTTCGTCTCTTTTTTTAGCGCGCGGAAGTAATTGATGCTATCTCATCGATACTCTGCCGTCAGTTGCCTGCGAGGCTTGCCGACGACGGATGTGTGCCAAAATTACGCTCGCGTTGACTTCCCGCCTACGAATAAATATTCTCTGGAAGCGTAACTGCTAGCAATGAACACAGTAGTAACTTTTTGTTTGTGGCTGTATGCTGTGGCCTGATTACCTTGTCTTATGGTGATTTTCCACCGGCGAGGCGAGGCGAGACGAAAATTGAAATTTGTATGGCGGAGCTCGCGGTGGAGAAAAAGTAATGTATGCAACTATTCATAATCAGCCATTGGAGACACTCGTATCTATTATGATATTCGGCTTCGCCGCATGTTATAAACTTGCACTCGTATCTCAATGGCCCTTATCATGATACAGTTGCATTAAACACTATTGTAATACTAAATGCATAATATCATCCTTTATACTAGAAAAAAATAAATTATTTGAGCAAATCACGTGAGAGTTATTACAATCCATGGAAAAAATAATCTTAGTTACATGTTGCATAACACTTTCCAGAGTCGCCAATTATGGTGTTTTAAATATTTATTTACTTATATATGAAAGGTGAGTCCTGTGTGGCTTCTACACCACAACACACAACACGACGGCATATTTTTTAAATTGATTCGAGCACAAACACAATTACAAACTTGATCGAAATTTTCCACGGAGCGACTGCACGGCTCAAGTTTTACGGCCGAACTGGTGCGACGCGCGGTAGATATTTTAAACCCCACCCGTCGCGGTAGACATTCTGCGGAATGATTTTTCGGGCTTAGTTACGTTTCCAGAGAATATTTATTCGTAGCTTCCCGCTGAAGTTATTGAAATTTGCAGCTGTATTCAGGCAGATGCCAATATCACTTGTTTACAACCTGTATTAAGATAAATATTTTATGCAAAAAACGACTCCATTTCACGAGCGTTTAATATCAAATTTGCAAACATAATTATCAAAATGTGGAATACTTTTTACTAAAGTAGCCATTCTTATTATTATTCCCCTTGAAGCCGGCCTTAAGGCTTGGGCCAGTGTCAGTTAGGATGACAGGGTTACCAATATGGACACTTTGTCAACGTCAAAGTGATGTTGGACGAATCATGGAACGAATGGAGTAGATTCGCTGAAAATTAGTTGATAATTTTTTTATCAAATAGAATTTATAAAATGTTTATAAAGCTTTATTTTACACGTTTTATGACTAATATACATTATTTACACATGACATTTGCAGCGATCATCTAAATATTATGCGAATAAGATGCTAACTGTCATCTCAGTGTCACATTCAACCTCACACAAAGAAAGCAAAAGGTAGCGATTAACGGAACGGTATCGGCGGGATCTGTGGTCGAATAGTTTACGCGTCCGAAACCGCGGGTACACTATATAGTACGGTATAAAGTGGATTATTCGATTAATAAAAAATATTTTTTTTTTACATAAAAATCTAGTAGTGACCGAAAGAAGACGCTGTACTAAATAATTTACGAACAGTTTTATATATAAGTAAAACTAAAACTCACAGATGCCCCAACTTTTTATTATGCTTATTTTTTTATTATGTAGTTTCATAACTATTAAGGAGAAAAAGAACCAATATCACACAAAACTTGGCACCCGAGCATATCCATGGTGCCAATATTTCGAGTATGCTATTGGTGTTTTTCCCGAGTTAAATACTCTGATTTTTATTACGACTACAAGGAAAGTAATTTCGTAAATATTCATTTTGTACTTTTTGAGTAATTTGCCCCTGATATACGGAACAGAAGGTCGGACAGGACGAAACTACGAGTGTAACGTGTTTTTTTATTCGGGTTTTCGTTAAAATTTTAACTCAAATTGCCACTCATAAGGTAGATCTCTGGTTGCTGTTGATAATAGTGCCAAAGTTATTGTCAGAAATGAGCGAAGTGTTGTTTGGTTCAGATTACTTCAACTACGGCTTTAACGAGGTGACGTGGTCAGCATACTGCGAGCGGCAGCGCCGCATGCGCGTGACGGAGGCGGGCGTCGCATTGCTGGCCGGTCCGCCGACGCGCGCGCCGCCGCCTGACGCGCACCTGCGTCGTATGCCCGGTGAGTCACTTGGCAGGCTACTGCGATGCGAGCGGCAGCGCCGCATGCGCGTGACGGAGGCGGCGTCGCATTGCTGGCCGGTCCGCCGACGCGCGCGCCGCCGCCTGACGCGCACCTGCGTCGTATGCCCGGTGAGTCACTTGGCAGGCTACTGCGATGCGAGCGGCAGCGCCGCATGCGCGTGACGGAGGCGGGCGTCGCATTGCTGGCCGGTCCGCCGACGCGCGCGCCGCCGCCTGACGCGCACCTGCGTCGTATGCCCGGTGAGTCACTTGGCAGGCTACTGCGATGCGAGCGGCAGCGCCGCATGCGCGTGACGGAGGCGGGCGTCGCATTGCTGGCCGGTCCGCCGACGCGCGCGCCGCCGCCTGACGCGCACCTGCGTCGTATGCCCGGTGAGTCACTTGGCAGGCTACTGCGATGCGAGCGGCAGCGCCGCATGCGCGTGACGGAGGCGGGCGTCGCATTGCTGGCCGGTCCGCCGACGCGCGCGCCGCCGCCTGACGCGCACCTGCGTCGTATGCCCGGTGAGTCACTTGGCAGGCTACTGCGATGGCGGCAGGCCGCATGCGCGTGACGGAGGCGGGCGTCGCATTGCTGGCCGGTCCGCCGACGCGCGCGCCGCCGCCTGACGCGCACCTGCGTCGTATGCCCGGTGAGTCACTTGGCAGGCTACTGCGATGCGAGCGGCAGCGCCGCATGCGCGTGACGGAGGCGGGCGTCGCATTGCTGGCCGGTCCGCCGACGCGCGCGCCGCCGCCTGACGCGCACCTGCGTCGTATGCCCGGTGAGTCACTTGGCAGGCTACTGCGATGCGAGCGGCAGCGCCGCATGCGCGTGACGGAGGCGGGCGTCGCATTGCTGGCCGGTCCGCCGACGCGCGCGCCGCCGCCTGACGCGCACCTGCGTCGTATGCCCGGTGAGTCACTTGGCAGGCTACTGCGATGCGAGCGGCAGCGCCGCATGCGCGTGACGGAGGCGGGCGTCGCATTGCTGGCCGGTCCGCCGACGCGCGCGCCGCCGCCTGACGCGCACCTGCGTCGTATGCCCGGTGAGTCACTTGGCAGGCTACTGCGATGCGAGCGGCAGCGCCGGCGCATGCGCGTGCGCGCCGCCGCCCGCGCGCGGCGCTCGCCATTGCTGGCCGCGATGCGAGCGGCAGCGCCGCATGCGCGTGCGAGGCGGGCCGCCTGACGCGCACGCGCGCCGCCGCCTACGCGCACCTGCGTCGTATGCCCTTCACTTGGCAGGCTACTGCGATGCGAGCGGCAGCGCCGCATGCGCGTGACGGAGGCGGGCGTCGCATTGCTGGCCGGTCCGCCGACGCGCGCGCCGCCGCCTGACGCGCACCTGCGTCGTATGCCCGGTGAGTCACTTGGCAGGCTACTGCGATGCGAGCGGCAGCGCCGCATGCGCGTGACGGAGGCGGGCGTCGCATTGCTGGCCGGTCCGCCGACGCGCGCGCCGCCGCCTGACGCGCACCTGCGTCGTATGCCCGGTGAGTCACTTGGCAGGCTACTGCGATGCGAGCGGCAGCGCCGCATGCGCGTGACGGAGGCGGGCGTCGCATTGCTGGCCGGTCCGCCGACGCGCGCGCCGCCGCCTGACGCGCACCTGCGTCGTATGCCCGGTGAGTCACTTGGCAGGCTACTGCGATGCGAGCGGCAGCGCCGCATGCGCGTGACGGAGGCGGGCGTCGCATTGCTGGCCGGTCCGCCGACGCGCGCGCCGCCGCCTGACGCGCGCTGCGTCGTGCGGCACTAGGCGAGCGCCGCATTGCGTCGCAGCCCGCCGTCCGCCGCCTGCGCGCACCGCGTAGTCGCATTGCAGGCCTGCTGACGCGCACCTGCGTCGTATGCCCGGTGAGTCGTATGCCCTTGGCAGGCTACTGCGATGCGAGCGGCAGCGCCGCATGCGCGTGACGGAGGCGGGCGTCGCATTGCTGGCCGGTCCGCCGACGCGCGCGCCGCCGCCTGACGCGCACCTGCGTCGTATGCCCGGTGAGTCACTTGGCAGGCTACTGCGATGCGAGCGGCAGCGCCGCATGCGCGTGACGGAGGCGGGCGTCGCATTGCTGGCCGGTCCGCCGACGCGCGCGCCGCCGCCTGACGCGCACCTGCGTCGTATGCCCGGTGAGTCACTTGGCAGGCTACTGCGATGCGAGCGGCAGCGCCGCAGCGGGCCGCATTGCTGGCGTCCCCGACGCGCGCGCCGCCGCCTGACGCGCACCTGCGTCGTATGCCCGGTGAGTCACTTGGCAGGCTACTGCGATGCGAGCGGCAGCGCCGCATGCGCGTGACGGAGGCGGGCGTCGCATTGCCGCCGTCCGCCGCGCGCGCCGCCGCCTGACGCGCACCTGCGTCGTATGCCCGGTGAGTCACTTGGCAGGCTACTGCGATGCGAGCGGCAGCGCCGCATGCGCGTGACGGAGGCGGGCGTCGCATTGCTGGCCGGTCCGCCGACGCGCGCGCCGCCGCCTGACGCGCACCTGCGTCGTATGCCCGGTGAGTCACTTGGCAGGCTACTGCGATGCGAGCGGCAGCGCCGCATGCGCGTGACGGAGGCGGCCGCGTCGCATTGCGATGCCGGGCGTCCGCCGACGCCGCGCGCCGCCGCCTGACGCGCACCTGCGTCGTATGCCCGGTGAGTCACTTGGCAGGCTACTGCGATGCGAGCGGCAGCGCCGCATGCGCGTGACGGAGGCGGGCGTCGCATTGCTGGCCGGTCCGCCGACGCGCGCGCCGCCGCCTGACGCGCACCTGCGTCGTATGCCCGGTGAGTCACTTGGCAGGCTACTGCGATGCGAGCGGCAGCGCCGCATGCGCGTGACGGAGGCGGGCGTCGCATTGCTGGCCGGTCCGCCGACGCGCGCGCCGCCGCCTGACGCGCACCTGCGTCGTATGCCCGGTGAGTCACTTGGCAGGCTACTGCGATGCGAGCGGCAGCGCCGCATGCGCGTGACGGAGGCGGGCGTCGCATTGCTGGCCGGTCCGCCGACGCGCGCCGCCGCCTGACGCGCACCTGCGTCGTATGCCCGGTGAGTCACTTGGCAGCTACTGCGATGCGCGCATCGCATATGCCGCGGTGAGTCACTTGGCAGGCTACTGCGATGCGAGCGGCAGCGCCGCATGCGCGTGACGGAGGCGGGCGTCGCATTGCTGGCCGGTCCGCCGACGCGCGCGCCGCCGCCTGACGCGCACCTGCGTCGTATGCCCGGTGAGTCACTTGGCAGGCTACTGCGATGCGAGCGGCAGCGCCGCATGCGCGTGACGGAGGCGGGCGTCGCATTGCTGGCCGGTCCGCCGACGCGCGCGCCGCCGCCTGACGCGCACCTGCGTCGTATGCCCGGTGAGTCACTTGGCAGGCTACTGCGATGCGAGCGGCAGCGCCGCATGCGCGTGACGGAGGCGGGCGTCGCATTGCTGGCCGGTCCGCCGACGCGCGCGCCGCCGCCTGACGCGCACCTGCGTCGTATGCCCGGTGAGTCACTTGGCAGGCTACTGCGATGCGAGCGGCAGCGCCGCATGCGCGTGACGGAGGCGGGCGTCGCATTGCTGGCCGGTCCGCCGACGCGCGCGCCGCCGCCTGACGCGCACCTGCGTCGTATGCCCGGTGAGTCACTTGGCAGGCTACTGCGATGCGAGCGGCAGCGCCGCATGCGCGTGACGGAGGCGGGCGTCGCATTGCTGGCCGGTCCGCCGACGCGCGCGCCGCCGCCTGACGCGCACCTGCGTCGTATGCCCGGTGAGTCACTTGGCAGGCTACTGCGATGCGAGCGGCAGCGCCGCATGCGCGTGACGGAGGCGGGCGTCGCATTGCTGGCCGGTCCGCCGACGCGCGCGCCGCCGCCTGACGCGCACCTGCGTCGTATGCCCGGTGAGTCACTTGGCAGGCTACTGCGATGCGAGCGGCAGCGCCGCATGCGCGTGACGGAGGCGGGCGTCGCATTGCTGGCCGGTCCGCCGACGCGCGCGCCGCCGCCTGACGCGCACCTGCGTCGTATGCCCGGTGAGTCACTTGGCAGGCTACTGCGATGCGAGCGGCAGCGCCGCATGCGCGTGACGGAGGCGGGCGTCGCATTGCTGGCCGGTCCGCCGACGCGCGCGCCGCCGCCTGACGCGCACCTGCGCCGTATGCCCAGTGAGTCACTTGGCAGGCTACTGCGATGCGAGCGGCAGCGCCGCATGCGCGTGACGGAGGCGGGCGTCGCATTGCTGGCCGGTCCGCCGACGCGCGCGCCGCCGCCTGACGCGCACCTGCGTCGTATGCCCGGTGAGTCACTTGGCAGGCTACTGCGATGCGAGCGGCAGCGCCGCATGCGCGTGACGGAGGCGGGCGTCGCATTGCTGGCCGGTCCGCCGACGCGCGCGCCGCCGCCTGACGCGCACCTGCGTCGTATGCCCGGTGAGTCACTTGGCAGGCTACTGCGATGCGAGCGGCAGCGCCGCATGCGCGTGACGGAGGCGGGCGTCGCATTGCTGGCCGGTCCGCCGACGCGCGCGCCGCCGCCTGACGCGCACCTGCGTCGTATGCCCGGTGAGTCACTTGGCAGGCTACTGCGATGCGAGCGGCAGCGCCGCATGCGCGTGACGGAGGCGGGCGTCGCATTGCTGGCCGGTCCGCCGACGCGCGCGCCGCCGCCTGACGCGCACCTGCGTCGTATGCCCGGTGAGTCACTTGGCAGGCTACTGCGATGCGAGCGGCAGCGCCGCATGCGCGTGACGGAGGCGGGCGTCGCATTGCTGGCCGGTCCGCCGACGCGCGCGCCGCCGCCTGACGCGCACCTGCGCCGTATGCCCAGTGAGTCACTTGGCAGGCTACTGCGAAGCGAGCGTCGCGTTGCTGGCCGTCAAAATGTTAATAATTTAGTGGCGCCCCGCCCCGGCTCCGGTGCTTTTGCTTTCTGGAATCATGATTTATAACCACTTGCGAGAACTACCCATGTATTATATTAAATAGTAAATAAAATTTGAATGAATAATTTTGCAGGGCCACCGAGGAATGACGAGGGAATGCATTCACCTATGGCGAACAATTATCAGGCCAGAGAAAATACAATACAGGTTAGATTTCTATTTTTTTGTCTTCCATTTTCTTACCCTGATAATCTCCAGGTTGCTATTATACTGTAATATAAAGAACGTGTCGAATCAGAGTATGGCGATGTCGTGTACGTTTAATTGGTTTGGCATAGTAGATAATATACTTGGTGTTTTATTATTGTTGTTCTGGTTCATGTGCACCTAGTTATTTGAAAGGAATATATTTGGCTGAAATCAACTCGAACTGGCCCCTGGAATTATATACTATTGGTTAATTAAATACGAAATAAGCTCCTGTATGCCGGCAGCATCCCGATCCTATACATACTCAGTTACATGGTAGAATATTTCTGTAAAATAAATAAATAAAATAAATGTCGCAGCATCATGATTTTTCAAGAACCCTATCCCTCGAAATGGTTTTCGAATCAGGGTACATTGGTCAAATATGAACAATGCCAATTGGTGAAACAATTTTCTGCAAATAGAACCCATTTATCTGTCTAATAAGATTAATAAATGGGTGGTGAAACAGCCCCTTAATTACCATTTTTTACAGAAATATCAAAAAAGTATGAAATAAACCATTAATTTAAAAAATCAGACCCAAATACTAAAAACTTAAGGCAGTCGGGTTTTTGATTTTTTTAATTTATTTAGTTTTAATTATGTTGAATCGATTGCTCTGTTGTGAATTGGTCTGATAGGTGATGACGGCGGAGCGTCGAGAGTACGGGCGTGCAGCGCGCGAGCCAGCGCCGCCCGAATACTTCGGCGCGCCACCCGACCACTACTTCCCGCCGCACGCGCCTTATGACGAACCCTGGGGTCAGTTTCGGCAAACTACACGATACAGGAAACGTTCTAATCTTTAACATTGCTCTGAAGTTATGCTCATTTATAGGTCATCCGGAGCAGAGCGGTTGGGCGCCTAGCGACATCAAAGAGCTGACCCCGGGCCGATGGGGCCGCCGAATATGGGCCCACCGCCAGGCATGGGCCCGCCCTCGCACATGTCGCCCGGCGCGCCTCACTTGATGCCGGCGCCGCCTTTCGCCGCACCCTACCGCCCGCACCCTCCGCACCCGCCGCACCCGCTGGAACGCGCGCGCGACGACCGCGACCGCCGAGACCGTGACCGTGACCGCCGCGACGATGTAAACTTCTCTCTACACTAAACCGCCACGTTTTGCTCACTCCTTTTCGCTTCCATACAGCCTTATTAATAAAAAACATCTAATTCGAATTTAATCCGAACTTACACTTGGACTAGTTACTCCTTGACTAAATAAGTATTAAGTCAGTTTTAAAATTTGTATTAATAAACATGGACTAGCGAGGTATTAGTTAAAGATTTCTTAAACCTAGACTATGACGTAAACAATGGCAACCCAGCGTGAGAAAAAAAAATAAAGGAATGAGTCATTGAATGAACGAGGAATGAACCATAGAAAAAAAACAAGAAATGTCTTTAATCTGTGGTATGAACCCACATCCGAAGTAGAAAGTAACCAAATATAACATGTGGCCGAGCATGGCGCTGTTTTGTAGTGTATCTCGCTCACTCTTGTTATAGTCACAATAGTGTAAGTGTAGCGGTAATTAGTTCTGACGCTGGCCACCAGAACATGTATATTTGCATTGTCAGCCTTTTGAAAACGATCACTTCAACATCATTGTTTGTTATTACGGGAATAATACTGAAACTGAAACTGTTGAATAAAGATCGCATTTTAAGTAAATACACGTTAAAAATAATTTAGTAAAAACAAAGATATCACGTGATAGTAAAGTCATTTTAACTTACTTCTCCACGGCCCCAGACTCTTAAGGCAGTTAAGACTTTGATATGAGGCGGTATGTGACCACCTCTCGCATCACCTGCTAACTCATTTTTCACCATATCAACTATGAAATTGGCAGTATCACGACTAAATCGGTATTTAGTTTTAAATTCGTGTCCTGAAAGCTCGAAAGGATTTTTGCGGACTTTGTATAATTTTACATGCCTAACCACCTCCTGTTCTAATTCCTCGAGTTCTTCAAGCTCTTGCACGACATGCGAATCTTCGGCATAATAATCCATGCTATACTTATGCTATATGCATGCAAAATTAGGTAAATAAATTTACTACAACTAATTTCAAATAAATCCACAGGCAAACTGTAACAGCCTTATTAATAAACGTGGAGTAGAGTAGGTTTAACTTTAATTCGAGGTTGAACTTGAGATTAGTAAAAGTCAGTATTAATAAACAAGAAGTAAGGAAAGAGTAAGCTAATCCAGGCTTAGTCTCCGACTAAAACTTAATCCTTGGTGATGCCTAGTTTATCGATGGAGTAATATTGGAGTAACCTAACTTTTCTGTTTCGATTGATGGTTGTAGTTTGCCTGTGGATTTATTTGAAATTTATTGTAGTAAATTTATTTACCTAACTACTATTTTTGCATGCATATAGCATAGTATAGCATGGATTATTTTGCCGATGATTTGCATGTCGTGCAAGAGCTTGAAAAACTCGAGGAATTAGAACAGCAGGTGGTTAGGCATGTAAAATTATACAAAGTCCGCAAAAATCCTTTCGAGCTTTCAGGACACGAATTTAAAACTAAATACCGATTTAGTCGTGATACTGCCAATTTCATAGTTGATATGGTGAAAAATGAGTTAGCAGGTGATGCGAGAGGTGGTCACATACCGCCTCATATCAAAGTCTTAACTGCCTTAAGAGTCTGGGGCCGTGATATCTTATCGTTTTTACTAAATTATTTTTAACGTGTATTTACTTAACATGCGATCTTTATTCAACAGTTTCAGTTTCATTCGGTATTTTTCCCGTAATAACAAACAATGATGTTGAAGTGACTGTAGGGCTACTACTAAACTCGAAAATCGAAGTTCGTATCATACCGTCCCTCTCGCTCTCGTATTAAATAGTATAAGTGTCAGAGGGACCGCACGACACGAACTTCAAGTTTCGAGTTTCGTAGTAGCCCTGCTGTTTTCAAAAGGCTGACAATCTATGCTGACAATGCAAATATACATGTTCTGGTGGCCAGCGTCGGAACTAATTACCGCTACACTTACACTATTGTGACTATAACAAGAGTGAGCGAGATACATTACAAAACAGCGCCATACTTCGGATGTGGGTTCATATGAACCACAGATTAAAGACATTTCTTGTTTTTTTTTCTATGTTTCATTCCTCGTTCATTCAATGACTCATTCTTTTATTTTTTTCTCACGCTGGGTTGCCATTGTTTACGTCATAGTCTAGGTTTAAGAAATGTTTAACTAATACCTCGCTAGTCCATGTTTATTAATACAAATTTTAAAACTGACTTAATACTTATTTAGTCAAGGAGTAACTAGTCCAAGTGTAAGTTCGGATTAAATTCGAATTAGATGTTTTTTATTAATAAGGCTGATACAGCCTTATTAATAAACGTGGAGTAGAGTAGGTTTAACTTTAATTCGAGGTTGAACTTGAGATTAGTAAAAGTCAGTATTAATAAACAAGAAGTAGGGAAAGAGTAAGCTAATCCAGGCTTAGTCTCGGACTAAAACTTAATCCTTGGTGATGCCTAGTTTAACGATGGAGTAATATTGGAGTAACCTAACTTTTCTGTTTGACGATTGTTGGTTGTGATTTGCCTGTGCATTTATTTGAAATTCGTCGTAGTAAATTTATTTATCTAACTACTATTTTTGCATGCATATAGCATAGTATAGCATGGATTATTATGCCGAAGATTTGCATGTCGTGCAAGAGCTTGAAGAACTCGAGAAATTAGAACAGGAGGTGGTTAGGCATATAAAATTATACAAAGTTCGCAAAAATCCTTTCGAGTTTTCATAACACGAATTTAAAACTAAATATCGATTTAGTCGTGATACTGCCAATTTCATAGTTGATCATTGGTGAAAAATGAGTTAGCAGGTGATGCGAGAGGTGGTCACATGCAGCCTCATATCAAAGTCTTAACTGCCACAGAGAGTCTGGGGCCGTGGAGAAGTAAGTTAAAATGACTTTACTATCACGTGATATCTTCGTTTTTACTAAATTATTTTTAACGTGTATTAAAACATTTAAAACAATAATAAAAAAGTAATAAACAAATTACAAAAAGGTACTACTAATCCACAACAAGTTTCGTCAAGTCTTTACTTAACATGCGTTTCAGTTTCAGTATTATTCCCGTAATAACAAACAATGAACCGTTTTCAAAAGGCTGACAATCTATGCTGGCCCTATACCACGAAGTGCAAAACTCGAACTTCGTATGTTGCCGTCCCGCTAATGCTTATGTCATTTAATACGCGAGTGAAAGGGACGGTGCGATACGAACTTCGATTTGCGAGTTTCGTAGTAGCCCATCTGACAATGCAAATATACATGTTCTGGTGGCCAGCGTCAGAACTAATTACCACTACACTTACACTATTGTGACTATGACAAGAGTGAGCGAGATACACTACAAAACAGCGCCATTGTTCGGCCGCATGTTATATTTGGTTATTTTCTACTTCGGATGTGGGTTCATACCACAGATTAAAGACATTTCTTGTTTTTTTTCTATGGTTCATTCCTCGTTCGTTCAATGACTCATTCTTTTATTTTTTTCTCACGCTGGGTTGCCATTTTTTACGTCATAGTCTAGGTTTAAGAAATGTTTAACTAATACGTCGCTAATCCATGTTTATTAATACAAATTTTAAAACTGACTTAATACTTATTTAGTCATGGAATAACTAGTCCAAGTGTAAGTTCGGATTAATCCGAATTAGATGTTTTTTATTAATAAGGCTGTTAGTGTTTAGTGGGATCGATCAAGAATCCGCCACTTTGTGGCAGATAGAGGTAGTATTAATGTAGGGAATTGTCAGTAATCAGCAAGAGATCAAGTTTTTCGTACAGGTACGATCGAATCGATGTCAACGTTATATTTACCCATTATGATTTCAAACACAATGTATATTGTTCTTGAATAAATAAATAATAATAATAATAACTTACAATTGAAAGTTTCATAAATATATTTTTAGTTTACATTCAAATTGACAAATACTTGGCTTACAAAGCATGTGACAGTTTGAGGTGAGGGATAAACCCGGATTTTTAATGCCATGGAAAAAATGTAAACAAAGGTGTTGCCGTTATCAAAACACATTTGCATAATTCAAGATATTTTATTCTTTTCACATTTGCCAGAAATCGTCTTCCCATTAAAAAACTGTATTTCTTAATCAAGATAAAATATTTTAATTTACTGATGAAAATCTTTACTTTGGCATTTACTACGCTTTGATATATTAATTTACAAAGAGAGTACTGTTTTCATATGCATAATTTATTTATTGTCCTGGTGTTATACTCGGGTTTTTAAGCTGTGGGCCGCTTGACGCGAGACGTCGCTCAATGCACTAATATTCGAGACTGAATTCGTAATCGTTTTCCAGTGACTCTTGTTCTGTTATTTTTTTTACTGTCGACATTATTGTTATATTTTGATTGTAGTAAAGTTGTTCATTGTTACGTTTTCCGTTGTTTTTCGTTCATTTTTGTATGAAAGGGTGGACTCCGGTCCGAGTACTTCTCGGTCAAAAGACGACTTGTAAGTTATCTCCCGTAAAAACGGCAGGGCTACTACGAAACTCGAAGTTCGTGTCGTGCGGTCCCTCTGACACTTATACTATTTAATACAAGAGCGTGAGGGACGGTACGACACAAACTTCTAGTTCCATAGTAGCCTGCGAGTCTTTTATCGATAATAGAAAAAAAACATGGCAACGACAGAACTTTATATAATATTTCTAGCGGGCCCAAACCTTGAAATCCCCTGAAATGTAATTTCGACAATTACGAAACTTTGTTTACATTTTTACCGTGGGATTAAAAATCCGGGTTTAGTTGAAGCACAGAGTCGTTAGAAAACTGAATACTGGCTCCAAAATATGCTGCGACATTAGCTTTCATAGATATAAATAATATTACTCCTGGATACTACAAATCAGTAGATTTGCACTCATATTTGTAGTCTAATTTTCGTAAATCGACCGCGTGTTTGCGTCTGACGGCAATCTCACTATTTTCGTGGAGTTCTATAAAAATACGATATACATTCAGTACAAAAAAGCTTTCAAGTGTTGTATTCTGTTTTTTATTAAAAGCTTTATATTATATTTTATCAATCACAACTCCAGTAACAGAACTTAGTAACCAACTAGATAACAATATGTACAGAAGCCTCGGTGTTCAGCGTCATGCATGCAGTCTGGTCCTCTCACAAAAGCTATGAGCGCGGAAAGCATTCAGTGTGACAACTTGACAAGTCTCTCAGAGATCCGTCGAGCAAATTGCAAAAATGGAATTCTAAAATGCCTTTCTTTACCTTTTATGTACAGGAAGAGAGAGACCGAGACCGAGAGCGATCACGCTCCATCAAGCCGGAAAGACTGCGGGAAAAGTAAGTTGAAACGTCGTAACTATTCATTGCATAGTTTAGCATCATTTCATAACCAGAATATGACGTGGTATTGTTAACCCTTTCCCAGGCATAGTGCATATGCGACCACATAAATGTACACAAATATTCGCTTACCTTGCTAAATTTACAATGTCGTATGAAAAGGTTTGGTATGAAAAGTAATTAGAACTGGCCGTAGTACTCTGATTAATGACGAAAAAAAAATTTTTCTTTTTCTATACGGCTCAGTAAGTAGATAACATCTTGAAAGATGACTCTCATCCCGTAATTGTTAATATGCCCAGAATATTTATAGAACATATTTAAGTCATAAGTTAGATTTAGATTACTATCTAGTAAATACGCAGATTCTTGTAATATCCTATCCGAGAGTAATAGTTCGTTGAAAGCTTCTATCCTTCTGTTAAACATATTTGCAAAGCGGCCACAGTTAAAAATCGGAACACATAGAACAATATTTGTATGCGTAACTTTTTGCACAGTATTACTTATAAAGGATACTAAGCTTGCATAGTTGTTTTGAGATTTCCTAAAATCCTCCTCACCCATAAATATCACGCAGTAGGCCCACATTATATAGTCAGTCAATTTCTCATTTAAATTATTTAGGAGACGTCTAACACCTACACCTGGTATAAGATAGTGGCAAAACTCATACTCTTTTTCTAAACAGTTGAAAATCTGCAACATGTTATTCTTTTTATTTGTGCTTAACATGCAAATTTTACTAATCCTGTCTGTATCAGCCAAGTATTCTTCACGTCTATTGGTAATCGTAAAGGATGGCAGGCTCGTTTCTCCTATCAAGTTAGGCTCGTCGCAAATGATCTGGTCCTCTTCGTTCGGAGTCAGAGTTTTTAGGCATTCTGCTTCTGAATGAGAAACTAGATCAACTGGTGTTTTTTTGTTCTTCCTGTTTGATTTGTTTTTCATATCCGAGTTGCAAATATCAGTTGAATTATTTAATTTACTACTGTCCTCTTTTACACCTTTTAGAGCACAATTTTCTGAAAGTAATTTTTGTATTTGCTGCTCGGCGCTATTTATTTTTTCTTTAAGTATCTTAATTTCATCCTTCATAGATTTTAATCTATCATGTTGACTGTCTTCAATCTCAGGGTCGTTTCCATTTTCTTTAATATTTAGTCTTGAAGATGATGATAAGGGTGAACCTTCTTGTACTTCAGAATCAGATACAGAATCAAACGAATTTCTAGTTTGAACGTTGTATCTATAGTTTTCGCTTACAGGTGTGTTATCATTCGAACAGGATAGAGACGACTTGAATGCCCTTTCCAATGGTTTTTTCCTATATGTTATATTCTTGTACATCTTTACTCCGTTCCTGAGTAGGAGTTTTGTGCATGCCATTAGATGTATTACGACACTTCACACATTTCCAAGATTCTTCATTAAGGTTAATTAATAGCAATTTTTTCCCATGCGGCAATGTATATTAAAGCGGTAATGTAAAGCATCCAATGTGTCAACAACAACAAGTCCCAGCTCCCAGGCTCCCAGCCCAATGAGTACCAGAGCGTCCGCTGATAAGTTCGCGAGAATAACGATGTAAGCGCCGTGTACATATAACGCGTCGCTTACGCGCACGACCACTGCACTCTGTTAAAGCCCGCGTTGCTTCTTCGCTGAGCTGACAACCCCAATCATTATTTTTAATTTGTATGCTGCAGGTCGTACCGACGCGAGAGGTCCCGATCGCGCTCACGGCGGCACAAGTCGCGATCACGGTCGCCGCGCCTGCGCGAGCGCTCCAGAGAGCGTGAGCGGGAGCGAGAGCGATCTCGTGAACGGGAACGTGACAGGGATCGTTCACGAGATAGGGAACGGAGTCTCAAGCCCAAATCAAAAGAAGCCAAGGAAAAAGACGACGACAAATAATACGATTCTTTCATTTGTCATGTTGAATTATCAAGATAATAATAAATAATCTTATCATGTATGGGTTTGGTTCGCTTTAATGTGTTCTTCACTCCAATGCCATCTTAGCGTAGGGCCTGCAGTACCGGGCACGATTCTCCCGGTTCGTAGTGTAAGTTTTTTTTTTGTTAAACTTCGCTGTTCTTGAGCAAGCTGAAAGCACTTCAATAAAATGTATGTTTTAGTATAACCACAGATCAATGCCCCTGTTTCACCTATCCCTACCAGGCTATCTCCACTGTTAGGGATATATATTTTTTTTTTACCTGTTCCCACTGGTAGAGATAGGTGGCACCTATTACGTGGAAATATTATGGGGTTAATTTCAAAACACAGTCACCAGCACCAATATCTGACACAATAAGCGTGCATAAATATCTGATACGACTATTTCTAGGGTCGGAAGGACGTTTGAGATATTTTTGCACGTTCCGCTGTGGCAGATATTAATGCTGGTGACTGTACCTACCAATGCGAGACAAATTTGATACATTTTTTATGATAATTGATACATCTCGTCACGAATCACTTTTCACAAATACATTTTTAAATGTAAAAGTACAAATTGAATTATATCTAAAAGTCGAACTATTTCCGTAAAATATTTATGCAATAACAGTTGTTTTAAGGTATACAACTGTGAGCATAAAGAGTGTGGTGGGAGTGCGCGGGGGTGAGGTGACGCGGGATCGGGGGTGCGCGGGACCTGTTTGCCTCAGTGTCGCTGCACTGATATGTTACTTTACTTTTTTGCAAACTGATATAAGTTTAAATTTTATTGTAACGGGGTACCGGCTTTCTAGGCCTCTGTCAACAGTTCGGTGCCGCTCATTAGAGAGATACTAAATGTTTCGAGCTCATTCTCGACACCTCCCTACGTAT
>NC_133476.1:1770858-1860935 GCF_025370935.1 Choristoneura fumiferana | reverse complement strand
ACAAGCGCTGAGTTACAAGTTGCGTTTCGTTTTTGCATCACGCATTGCTCAAGTTTTTTTTGCTGGTCGTGGCATTGACTTCGTTTGTTTTGAAGGGAAGAGTTTGCGGCCAGTATTTATTTTCATTAAAAAAACTGATTAGTGCCAAGTGCCGGGACACTGGCCGAAAAAAAATAAAGTCACTTAAGGAAGATGGCGGCAACACTGTGGACTGTTATGTTTTGGCCCGGCTTGCGAAACGTTAGATTCAATATTTATAACGACTATATTTTTTAGATAGGCCATTTTTTTCATGGGATCAACTTAAGCAATTCACCATCGAACAAAGGTATTCAAACCAAAGCGCCGAAACATCAAAAAAGATCCTTTCTATGGTAGAACTGGCTTCGCATAATTGAATTAACGCCCGCACCATTATTCGCTTAATTTTATTTTCAAAGTAATCGATCTGTTATTATTTCTTTAAGCGATTCCGCTTCGCGGAGCATTTTGCGGTTAAATACACGCTTGCACGTCCAACGCGAAAGGGCGTATACGCATATAAACATCGGCCAAGAGAAGGTCGAACTCGTGCACCGAGGGTTCTGTACAAACTAGCAAGCAAAATATACGCTATGAATGGCCATGTCTATGAAAATCCAGTGTTAGCAGAGCCGTGCTTCTAATTCTAAGCAAAACGTGGGGTCATGATATGAATATTGCATACTGACAAAGACAGACAGATTTAAAGAATATGATATTCAGACTGTACTTATTGGATGTGCTATAAAAGCCCTTATACCAATGAAATGTTTTAGGAAACTAAAAGGGGTTAGGGCTCATAATGTCCCACTCGCAAAATGTCCCTTTGTCCCTTCCGCAAAAGGTCCCTTTTATAAATGACCCATTCTCAAAACACCTCTTTGCAAAATGTCCCGTTCTCAAAATGTCCCGTCACATAAATTACGTCCCGTTCGCAAAACGTCCCTTTCGCAAAATGTTTCGCAAACGTCCCTTCGCAAAATGTCCTTCCTTTCAATCCCTGAGAGAGAGCCTAATATTTTATTTAAACAAGAATTTTGTTGGTGGGACATTTTGCGAGTGGGACATTATGAGCCCTAACCCTAAAAGCACCCTATAGGTTAGGATTCCACATAAAAATCTATGGAAACACCTTTTTAATGACTGTACTCTGACTCGTATCTTTTGATTGCATTGGCTGAGAAGTTCATTTTTTCACAACTTCAACGAATTGCAGATTCCTCCACGCATTCTCGAGAAACAGGGTCTCGACAGTCAGGCCAACAAAGTGATCCTATAAGGTCGTTTTTTTCAAGGTACGGAACCCTAAAACTGCGGAGATACGTCCTTCTTGTCCAATGGTTACGGTGAGCACGCTATTATGGAATTACCATACGCACTGGGTATTTTATTGGATGCATATTAACGGTGCGAGTTTGTAACCGGCGCGGTGGGAACTGACACTGCGCCGGATTTGACAAAGTGGCTGCGCGTACGCTGACAGCATAACGTTATCGATTCATTTCCAGGACTGAGCCTTTTGAAGCAAAAGTATTATTCAGTATGTATTAATCGTTATTTATCGATCTTGGCGCCACGATATAACACAAGGCAGCGTCCTAAGAAGGCCCTATGCGTGTCCATACAGAATTAATAGTAAGAGGAATAGAGTAATGTAAAATATCGTTTTTCTACAGGCGAAATATCGCAAGATGGCGTTAGTATCGTGAGGTAAGTTTGACGTTACAGGCTTGCTTACGATTGGCTTATGTAATATTGTAAGCAATCACATACTTGACACAAATGTCAAAGTTGTCAAATTGACTTCGCGACACTAGCGCCATCTAGCCTGTCACACCAACCTCGCTGAGTCTCATTTCCATTTTGCCTCATTTAATAATGTTATCTGTCTGTGTATTGTAATTTATAGTTAGTGATAGCGAATAAAAAATTCTATTTTTTCTCAGTAACGAGTACTAATTTATGAAATAGACTCGACCTTCGCCCTGGCTCGTACTTGGTGCAGCATACCATTTACTACGAAGTGCTGAATTCGAACTTCGTGTCTTCCAGTTCCGCTTACGCTAATATTATTTAATACGAGATTGAAGGGACGGTATGATACGAACTTCAATTTACGAATTTCGTGGTAGCCCCTCAGGTCTCCATTGCCATTCAGCGGGGTAACGCTGCTGGTATTATGGGGACGTTTAAGCCGGGTACGATGCAGGCGGAGGGTTCTAGGTTAGTTTTTATGACGAAGCATGTTGCGAATGAATTCAGTAAGTTTATAACTTAGTTTATTTGAGCCTTAGTTTGTAGTTATAGGTTTAAGAGGTTTTTTTTTTAAATTAATATAAATATTTATGAAAACAAAAAAAATTGTGTAACATTATCAGTAACATTATTAATTCTGTAATTCCTTATGTTTTGTTTTAATGACAGGCGGCATGAAATCATCACCAAGTCTATGTCATGACATGATAAATAGATAATTATGAGAAAACAAACATTGCTCGAAGCATTTAAAAATAATAGCTGGCCAGTATAAATGAGTGCAAGCGAAAAAAAAAACAAAATTGACAGATTCGAAAAAGACGCCGACTAGGCAGGTGATGTGCACGCAACGCTGACACCGCTGCTGATGTTTTACCTACTAAAGATTATTATGTCAATATTACTCCAAAACGAATCAGTTTTGCTTATAATTTACTGAGTCCAGTCTTTCAATAAGGCCTTGGAATAGACATTGTTAAAGTTAGAGGAAAACCACAAACACACTGTAATGTCTGCTAAAACGCTATTGTCATTAAATTCGAAAACCGCCGTGAGTAATTTATATATACGACAGCTAAAGTGTTTTAAAAGTACTTTTTCTGTTTTAGGAAAAAAATCCAAAACACTTCCCTCCATATCTTGATATCTGTCGCATCCTTATCAGTAACGTTAATTACTAAGGTTTCTTCTAAAAGCATTTCTTCTGTTACTAATGATGCACAAGTTAACTTGCAACTTTTAATTAAGCTGCTTTAGCTTTAACAAACCCAGCCGGCGAAAACTTTGACACTATCGCGCGCAAACTAGTTGCTCAACAAAACTAACAAAAACAATCGACGATTAAAAACACACTCGCATTACCCGCTCATTTGTGTATGCAAACGCCGCCATATTGACTTTTTACGGCTGCGTTCAGAAAACGAAACAAATTGTGCTTTTAATGTTTTAATTAGAACTGCTTTTATACTGCCGCTATCTCTGTTAAATATATTAAGAACGTCGTGACTCATAGAAACAATTTACATACGAGATAATGTTAAGTAAATAAAACCTGTTAATGACTTCAGTACAACGGATAAGGCTGCGTTCAAGTGCATGCCCTGGGCCGTAACGACCCGAGTCGTAAAGAATTCAAGATTTCGTCGTTAAATAGTTTATAGTTTTATAACGTAGCTAAGAGCTCAGTTAGCCTTATTAGCGTTCAATGTGCTAATTAAAAGAAAAACAAGACATCACTCACAAGGCAAATTTTAACGCGGCAGAATTTTGGCGCCAAATGCCCGTGCTATGATTATGACAAATTAAACACTAGCATACTACCAACATACAGAGCGAAGCTTCTCACTTAATTTGATACCCAAACTGATAATCGATATCCATAACACTGTTTGACCACATCGTCACATAATACTGGCCGAAGTTTTCTTTAAAAAAAAAGTTGTCGAACGAAGCTGAACGAAGAGCTAATCTGACAGATGCGTTCGTGAGAACTCGCTTCATTTGATATTTCTATGAGACATACCGGCTCGACTGGCAACACTCTGTTCTCGCATTAAAAAAACATAAACCATTCTTTCAAGTTTGAACGTATCTGCATCACAATTTATTTTTTGGTATATTCACGATACAAGAAGCAATAAGTTGCAAAAAAATCAGAAATAAAACCTTTAATTCCTTATCAAGATTATAAAAAGTCTATTTAAAGTACGTTGGCTTAAAAAAAGACCTTAGTTTACCTCAACCCTTTCATCGCTTTCTGAACCACAACATGAAACAAACTTGAAAAAATGTCGTTTGTTGTAGTGTAGCTAGGGTTACCGTATCTTAAGATTTGTACTCAATTTTTAGTTTTTTTATTTTATTCTGCCACCAACAGGACTTACGATCGGATTATAAAAATTTTAGGTTTTTTCAACAATTAAAATATATTCGTAGTATTTTTCTCACTTCATAAGAAATTTACGATCAATTTTGCAGGTGGTAGGACCTTGTGCAAGGTCCCCCCGGATTGCTACCACCATCTTGCTCGCTAATCCTGCCGTCAAGCAGCAGTGCTTGCACTGTTGTGTTTCGGCGTGGAGAGTAAGACAGCCGGTGAAATTACTGGCACTTGAGATATCCCATCTTAGGCCTCTAGGTTGGCAACGCATCTGCAATACCCCTGGTGTTGCAGATGTTCATGGGCGGTGGTGATCTCTTACCATCAGGAGACCCACTTGCTCGTTTGCCATCCAGTAGAATTAAAAAAAAATGAATAAAAATATAATTGTCTTGTAAATTTACGTTTACAATTTATATCAAGAATTGTGTATGGAAATCAGCCTTTTCTCTGGACTCTTATTTCCCATCTGGCAACCCTGACCGCGGCCTTTACAAACAAAACAACTTCGTATGACACTCCGATTAAAAATTGAGCGTATACGCCGCGACAATTCTCCGAATGAATCGTCCATGAAGATTTAGTGTCTTGAAACATTATACCCTTGAAGAATGGGTGTAAAGTGTGAATAAAGGACAGCCATTAGGCTCTATGATCGCATGCGCACAATGAATTAATGAGAGGCATCAGTTCGTTGAACTTTAACAGTAAAAGAGCGTATGCACACGGCGTTGTGATGGCGCTTAAGCCCTTTGGGATTGTAATCGGGCTGGTATGAGAGTTCGTAAACATTTTATACGAAGTTTAGCTTTTATCTGAACCTAAGAAAGATCGCATGTTGTACCGATGGGTGTATTTTTCCCGCAAGTTTAATTCTAATTTAAAATAGAAATCAGTAACAAAAAATTATTCTACAAATGGCCTTTAATTTATAATGTTTTTTTTTAGAATACCAACGCTTATAAAAATTATATTATTGCCAACAAGAAAAAATGGTCGTTTAAAAAACTTTAACCACAATAAGACGAGCAAAAAAATATACCTAATTATGTATAAATTTAATTGGAAACAAACATTTGTTTTATTAGTAAAAACATAAGGCGACCACCAAATAATATTGGTACAAGTAACTTTACTAAACAGACCTATTATTATGAATAGCCAAAATAAAGTGCACGGTAGTGCAAAACTCCGCTGCCCAAGTTCGAAAAAAAGTCAAGCATAGTAAAATTCTGGGAACTCGCTGAATTAAATTAATCAGTTTTATACAACAAACGTGAAAGTTCGATACTTTGTTTGTGGGTTAATTGCATAAACGCAAGGAATTAGATGATCTGGATGAGAACACAGAATAGGTACCTACTTTTATTCCGGAAAATTATTCTAGCGGGATAGCGACAACAAATTCGCACTAATAATTTAGTAAATATAATAATAATAAAAATATTACGATCTAAAAATTGTGTTGACAATGTAAAAAAAAGCACAGCGTCACATAGCACACATTACAAAGATTAAGAAAGCAAATATTTGTTGGAAGTGAGATAATGGTAGTACGCAAGCGAGATAGTGATCTGTGGCGTAAACGAACTAAAAATATCATTGCGTAAACGCATTCTAAAGCTAAAACACTAGTTTACACTTATGCCAATGTGAACTCGTCTTTGCATTAAGATTTACTAAGTTGTAGTGGCAGTTGGATACGAATTCTTCTATGAGTAGCCCGTATAGCTTAATAAATTAAAAGTTAAAATTTGTTGGTCTTTTATCTGTCATTTTAACATTTGCCTTGCCAAAGACAAAACGTTCATACCAATATTATAACGAGAAAGTAAATCAGAAAGAGTTCAGTCTGTCTACCAATTCACGCTTAAACCGCTAAAGGGATTAATGTGTGATACAGTGTGGAGATACTATAAGAAAGACATCATAATATCATCTCCGCAAATTGCAGTTGCTACGAATGCGCGATAAATAAATGTTCACAGACAGAGTCGCGGGCAACAGCTAGTATGTATATAAACGGGATTGTAACCTGAACTAATATTTAGTAATTATTTGTGCCTATCACTTGCTCAGAGGAGCAAATCAACTCGAAAAAATTCATTACCAATTGTAATTTCAACCACGCTGACATTCCCAAGTTTTAATCCGACACGTATTTTGTTCGGGTAGTGTGAGCCGGGCCTTACGTTCTCATAGCTCGTCTGTCAGCACTTCAGGTTTCATTCATAAAACTGTTGAATAAGATATTGTTCCTGCAGCCTACTTAGATAGCAGCATTGTGGCATACCAAGGCTATCAAGTTACATTCCCATCTAACGGCTGCTTTCATATTATTATCGCGGTTAAATAATTAAATGTACAGGAAATCCATCCTTAGTAAAGTTATCTTTAGTATATACACAATTATAACGAAAACTAAACTTCAGCCGTTTAATATATATTTTACTTCTTTCGTATTATTCGTTAAAAACAAGATTTGACTGTTTTTTTGTGAACTTATCTTATTGGCGAATAAAATCCTTCCTAAATATCTGTCTGTCTGCTACCTTCGCGCTTAAACCGCTGAATCAACTTAGATAAAATCGAGATAGTTTAAGACTCTGGAAAGGGCATAGGAAAGTTTTTATCCAGTTGTTTATTTTGCCAGTTGGCTATATTCTAACCCGGTAATGTATAAAGTTCTAACGGGACTAAGACAAAGTTGCGACCAACTGCTAAAGTACAACGCAAAATTGAATACGAAGGTTTCATATAAAACTTCTTTGTCAGACTGGCATTCATTTAAGGCCTTCTCAGGGCGAAACGGAAATTAACGACACTTATTGTTATTTAATGAAGGTAATGTAGGTTAATTGAGTGGTTGAGTGGCAAATTGAAATTAATAACGTTGTTGCCCATAACTTTGTTTGCGCCTCACGGGTACTTAACACTTTTCCGGAATAAAAGTAGGCTACACAATCCAAGGCTCCTACAGAGTAGCTTATTAATGAATTTTAAAATCGATACAATAAGTCCTGAGATTACCCCTACACTAAATACAACCAAAAAATAAATAAAATCTACCTCACCAAAAGATACAGTCTTTTGAAAAGGTATAAAATGTGAAAATTGACGGAAATCAAAACGTTTGGGATACTTATACTTACTTCCAACTGTCGTAAAAACTTGTATCTTGGTGCGAAGGTAGTTCTTATAGCAAAGAAAGAAAATACATTTATTCACAACACAAGACACAGCAATATTCATCTTTATCATCCGGAAGACGTCCACTGCTGAACAAAGGCCTCCACCCTAGAACGCCACAATGAACGAGAAGAGAACTCGCCACTTGCATCCACCGGTTGCCCGCAACTGTCACGATGTCGTCAATCCACCTAGTGGGAGGCCTGCCAGCGCTTCGTCTTCCGGTTCGCAGTCGCCACTCGAGGATTTTTCTCCCACAATGGTTATCTAACAACTTATTAAGTACAAATAGAAAACACGAAGCACACACAGCGAATTAGAAAAATCTGTTTTTTTTTTGTCTGTCCATATCAGTAACCACTTTTTTTTTGTTCTTTATAATGCTTATACAATAAATTTTGTTATCACCAAACTGTTACCAGTTTTTTGTCGGGGATGACTCCATACTGCGTACATTTAGCTTAGGAGAGTTTTTCGAACACTTGATAACCTTACACACCTACTAAGTACGGACGGACCTCTTCTAGGTGCGCGAGTTTGATCTTTTTTGACTAGACCATTTTTTTAGAAGAGCAGTTTTTAAGTGCTTCAAATTACGTTTCTCTTGTACCTGCATAAATATCTACCACAGCGGAGCGTGCAAAAATAGAGTAACCTACCGGCCATAGAAATAGTATCAAATATTTCTGCACGCTTTTTGTATCAGATATTGGTGCCGGTGACTGTACCTAGTATAGTGATCGCGATCAGTTATAAAAGCATTCCCAAATGCTAGCTTACGACAAAAAGATAAGGCTGGAAATATTTGATCGTGACCGCAGTGGGAGATCTCGACCGGTTTCGGGTTAAAAAGAAAAAGCCGAAACAGAACCGAGTTACGCCGAACACTTGTTCTGGAAGTAGGTGTCGGTTTTAATTGTTGTCTTTATCCGGTGTCACGTACGTTCCGCGACCCACATAATAATGCTGTTGCCCCATTGTGCTGGTAACGGTCCACAGATAGCATTACACTACGAGCGACAGTGTTTATGCGCCCGGACTTAACATTACAGAGCGCTACAACCGCACAATAGCAAAAGCAAGCATGTCGGAAATTCGCGTTTTTATAACTTGATGCCCTATCCAACGTCGCCAGTTGTTGATTGAGGGAACGGAACCTGTCAACAAAGATACGAGTTGATTACTCGTGTTTCTAGTAGTGTTAATTGGCGCTAAGATCGATTTCCAAACCATTCATTCTCATACATTAGGCGTGCTCACAAAAATGCCGGCCGGCAGGCGAGGCCGTTGCACCTGGCGATCGCCGGCGCATTCCTCACGCACTCCTTTTTATGCTACACTACAAGTTTAGCCCAACCACTGTAACTTGGACCCCTCCGCCCCCCCTATTCAAACAACCGCAGACTAGAAAAGGTCACGGTAGCACGCAGCAGCGGCTCCCGCTTAACTGGCTACCTTTATAGGAACGGAACGTATCCATTTTCTTTTTTTTTATTTAACTATTCCATCTCCACGTCTTTGTTTGGATCAAAAGTTTTTTTGGCTGGCCCAGCATTACAGGCTGCACTGCACGCGCGCCGAGCTAAGTATTAACAAACATTTACACTGCGTGAAACCTGCGTTTGTCCGATAGATTTATGAAGCCTTAAAAAGGCACTTGAGCTTTGTTTGACACAACGAATTATCGAGCACACTCAAGCTGCCCGATTTACAATAAACTTCACAGGTCTGTAATAGGCGGATGGCGTAGTGTAGTTTTTTTCCACGAAGAAATTCGATGCAATAATCGTTAAATATTCAGTTAATTTTAGCGACGTCGCTTAAAGTGTATCAAAGTGCTAAATAAAACATTACGCGTTACTGTGTAGCGCGTGTTAACCGCAAAAATGGCCGCGGAGACGCCACCGCTCAACGAAAACGGCCCGTTTTTATGACAGGCTGATTTTAAACAAACAAACGTAACCCACAAACCTGTACCGGCTCAACAATGCGGACAAAACTTTTTACTTTAGAAGCAAGAATAATGATTTCTACTTACATGACACGTTATTAATTATGCGTTCATTATAGTCACATGCATGTGTAATCGTGTACAGTGCAAAGACCCGGAATCAGTAGTAAATATCAAGGAACATACCATACATTATGCAGTTCTTATGCAAAAGAGACTATGCAGTTAATCGATTAATAGTAGGAAGCCAATGTTTATTAAATTAAGTTTCACTTGCATGACATCAATTTTATAAACGTAGACTTAAACTGGGGTTTCGTTACGCGTTCTTTTTTAAAACATTACAATATTTACGTTATTTTCCTTCTGTAACGCCGTTAATTTTACGTTTAGTCTTCCATCCCAGCCTATATACGTCCCACTGCTGGGCAGAGGCCTCCTCTCAGAATAAGAGGGCTTGGGCCATAGTTCCCACGCGGGCCCAGTGCGGATTGGGAACTTCACACGCACAATTGAATTGCTTCGCAGGTTTGTACAGGTTTCCTCACGATGTTTTCCTTCACCGCAAAGCTCGTGGTAAGTAAACTTCAAATGTAACTCCGCACATGAATTTCGAAAACTCAAAGGTGCAAGCCGGGGTTTGAACCCACGACCCTCTGCTTGAGAGGCGATAGGTCAATTAGGTTACGTTTAGTCTTATTTCGTTACTTCCAAAAGAATGTGAACAAAACGAATATTTTAGAGGGAAAATAAGCAGATGCACTATGCACGTCAACATTATCGTATCTATCTATCACATAAACCTAGCACTGCGTATCAGAAGTCACATTATTATATACCAGGAACAATAATGAAACAAATCTTTTTTGTCTGAATTATGGTTTCTGTCTGATGAGATTCTTGCATCACACAGAAAAAACCCCTAAAGCATTAGCTATAGGAAAGATTTACCATTAGAAGAGGCATGGTAGGTACTAAGAGTAACCTTAATCGGAAACTAAAGCATTCCACTGCCCAGGCCAGCCGGAGTTCCAGCCTCTAAATCAAGGCTGTTACTTCACATAATAGGGACAGTAACTAAAGCACAAGTAACTAAATCTATTCATTAGCCAACGACGTCCAGCCTACAGCTCCATAAAGCTAACAACACTCATTACTGTCTCCTAATGTCGGCTATTTAGCGAAGCGACCGTTCAATCGATCGTTAACTTCCTATTCGCGTCGCATCACCTTGCGCACGCGCGTATGTCAGCTTCATTAGCCGAGCATTTGTCAAGATAATTGTCCGGACAAAACCATTTTAGGTGGACGTTTCCGCGTTATGAATAAAGACTACACTTTAAAGTCTAATGTTAACTTTATACTTATTTTATACAGACTTTAATATGGTGGCGTAAGGTCCAGGTTGCTTGACTGACATACAGTAAATTTCAGCCGTTCAAGAGTTAACCTTGGCTTTGACACGTAGAAGCCATATCGGGTTTTGTTTAACTTGCTTCACGACGCGTAGATACGTATAGTTAAAGTATGGTGTTTTGTTTGCCGTATAACGTAATCATCCTGTATAAAATAATGTTAATACCTACACACCCAACGCTTATATTTTAGAAAAGTTGACCCATATCGTTGGTATTTTTCAGTCCTTTGTTAGTTTTATTTAATCATTATCATATTAGTTAATAAAATTCGGGTAAAATTACACACGGTGCTGCTCGGCAGTTCTGTTAGTTTGAACTTGGCTTGACACGCTGCCGCGTGTCTAGATTTACTTAAAATTCTTAAAATCTCAATATTATTAATGTTTACATGATATTTACTTAATTATGCTGAAAGTATTATTTAAATATAGCAATTCGTAGCATTGTTTACAAAATAGCGATAAAATACGAATATTATTGTGAACGGGCCTCAACAGGGTTACTTATCGCGATGGTGTTGGTACAGGTGTGCTCAGACGCAAGTAAGTCATATTTATTTAGACCGAAATTATCAGCATAATTTACAATATCACCATGATACTTGCTCTATACTTAGTTCAGTTTAAACCTATTAACTGATTAAAAATAATTAAAGAAAAGACTAAGTGACAGCTGTCATAAAATTGTTTTCAATATGTGGTTAGTTGGGTAGGTTGTGTGTTAAATATGTTGCTGGCAGGTTGCGGTCAAGAGGACAAACGTTTTGTTAATGTGTTTAGTTATTTTTAAAATGTTAAAATAAACAAAAATGAATCATGCGAGGGCATGCGTAAAAATGACCTCAATTGCTTTTTGTTTACATATGTGCCTACTGACTTTCTCAATTTTCTGGGTTAGGACACTTTAACATTGTGAATTACATTATTTGACTTCTTGAGCTGACATTTTCGTCGACATTATTTTCTGTGGGCTTCTGGTTAAAATATTGCACATTTGCGATAACGACTTCAGAGCGTGCCAAATGATTAAAAGATTATTCCATTATTACCTACCTGTGTAAATATACCGTATAAATGGTCCTGATGTTATCAAAAAAGAGGGGTTGACCTTTTCTACCACAAGTTTGATTAATTGATTATACTTACATAGAAGGAATAATATGCCACCAAATCAAAGGGATGTTAGCCATGGTCAATTGGTCACCATATTAGTATAATCTCACTCTTAAACTTATGAAAGAAGCAGTTGAGCAAGAAAAATGTGTAATCTGCTAGAGAAATTCGTCTCAGATGTAAAAGATAATCGAGACGCTTGTTGACAGAGCTAATATTTTGTATGAGACATAGACCACGGTTACCTTTGTATGATGCATAACTGCGTCGCAATATTCACTTCTTTGCGACAAAACTGTGCTATCTCCAAAGTTGCGATATTACCAGATGTCACAGTTTTGTCGCATAGATGCGAATATGAAACGCTCATCACAGACAATCGCGGTTTCTATTTCTATTCCGTGAAAATATTGTAAACGTGGATCATTTGTAAGTTAAGTCATGATAAAAGTACTTTCTTATCACAATTTTATTACGGTACCTATAATTAATAAAATCCATGCAGACTGCTTACGTATGCAAAAGATAAAATAAAAACTATTGACGCAAACTTATGCACTTTTATGATTTGACAAAATATGATCATTGAAACAAGTAAAATGTATTCGTGTTCGTTTTCGTTTTGTATATTTAGGTAAGTAAAGATAGATTTATGGTACGCCTATCCAGTTACTTAATAATTTGCGAATACCATCGATAAACACGAACAATTTCTGACTATGCCAGATAATAACACCATTTCATGTGAAAAACATTTACCCACCACAATTATGTCGCCATTCTGAGCTAATAATCTTATCGAAAAGAATCTTTTAATGAACGCACCGAAAACTTTTTTTCATCACCGTCATTCTGACTAGAACCTGGTCATTGCACAAATCTGCCAAACATTCCACACACACACACACAACAAAGTGAAATTGCAATTTTTAGTTTTCTTATTAGCCTATTAGGCCATTACCCTTTTTTGTTTACTTTAACCGTAATTACTTGAGCCGGTATCCTAATTGCACTAGACGGTTTTTTTACGAACTTGGCCTTAAACACTTCATGCACGTTTTCCTCAAGGTTAAATGCAGTTACGGAACTTACGAACGAGTTTTTTTTTCGAACTGTAACGGCAGGTTTACACTATTTTTTATGGTAGGTATTTAGGGTTAAAAATTTAAAATAAAAAGCCAACACATCGCATAATATGACAGATGCCACTTTCTCACGAGATATCTACCGACAAAAACTATAATTTCTTCAGCTACTGTAACACTTAATTGCATAGGGAGTTAGATATTAATAACACGATGAAATTAAATCCGTTAGGTCAACAGCAAGAGTGGTCAGCCCACGCACACATACACATGCTCCAATCGAACTATCGAACACACCTACACGCAAAT
Source organism: Choristoneura fumiferana (assembly GCF_025370935.1). Classification (NCBI taxonomy): domain Eukaryota; kingdom Metazoa; phylum Arthropoda; class Insecta; order Lepidoptera; family Tortricidae; genus Choristoneura; species Choristoneura fumiferana. The sequence goes on along the minus strand of NC_133476.1, from coordinate 1,847,715 downwards.
TTGTGTTGATTAGAAACTTGTTCGATTTTTTAAATTTATTACCATAAACAAAAAATGTTTTTTAACGTACCCGATTAGATTCCAAAGCTTCGGCACTGTGCTCCTCCTTCTGCCGAAAGCAATTTGTACATTTGCTTTTATTGAAGATGTTTGGCGCGAATTTCCTGCAATCCGATCGCCCAGACATGATTGCCAGAGGTCAGGGTCATTCAGCGTTCACTATGTCACCACCTTGCACAGCATGGTGCTACTGTAAAACACCAACACTAGACGATAAATTCGTCTTTTTAAAACACGTATTATAAGTTTATCACGCGCGCGCCCACCGGTGAATAAGCTATCAGAAATCACTGCAAGTGAAGTGAGCGCGAACGTCAAACAAAACACATGCACTAACACAATCTCCGGCCACCGAACACCGAAGTCGAATCGCGTAAACAATAATCGGAATGACGTCAAATTTTTAAAACAATTAACATCGATATTATAAGGAACACGCGTATTCCGCGAGCGCGCAGCGACACGACCGCCCGTCCATTTTACATCTGATAGAAAAGCAGCGAAGTTGTTGTTTTACAACTTCTCTTTTCTTGTTCAGTGTCTGTGTTGGCTTCAATGTAATGAAGTGACTTGTATGTAGTGGTTACTGTTTCCATCTCGTTTCGTCATCAGTCAAAGGTATTGCTTTATCTTTGTCTAACATTTCATTAAATGTGTTTCTTGATTACACTGCCCTCTAGCGGGGAAGAGTGGTAAAATTATATATGACAGGAAGTGGTTGAACAGACGTAGGCGCATGGTTTTGACGTGAAATGTTTGTTCTGATTCTCACAGGGTAAGATAGATGGCGCAGTAAACAGTAATGTTGCCACTAATAAAATGATATGGAATTGTACGGAAATTTATTTTAAATCTAAATTATAGTAAAACAGAAGTTTTTCAGTGAAATTATTGTATATGACCTGCTTTCAGTTATATGAGCAACAGCCTTGGAGGTTGACTCGAATAGACTAAAAGGGAGTAATTTAATCACATTTATTAGCCTAACAACGTTCAGCTGTTATCGTAATTTATTTATAAATAACATTAAGACAACTATAAAATGGTTTTCCTTTCATTTCATTTATCAAGTTTGTTATTATCCTTATAATTGACCCTAACGATCGATGCAATAAAATTACAGGGTGTAATTTTTACAGATTATTGTCGGTTCGATTCCTGGGTGCGACAATCGAATTTTCGAAATCTTTCAATGCAGTTGTCTTTCTTTTCAAAAATAAAGGAATATTTTATTTGGGTAAAATTTTCTATCTACAGTATTAAGAGTACTTTCCCTTCAGGTGGCATTACAAAATTCCATGCTATATATTTGAGATTCTCACAACACGCCATTTCATTTGCTTGATATATGCAACATAGTTCGTAAGTAAATTTTTAATTTTCTTATTCACTCCCTAAAAGTGGCTCCCATCTTTGTAATTATTTATTGTGTGAGATACCTTCAGCCAAATATGTGGTCTACCACCCTAAAGTTGAAAATCGTTTGCATGTCATTAAATAATAATGCCAATAGACGTGTCTGTCAACTTGAAAGTTAGACTTTAGCGACATATTCATTTGATAGTAGGAACTTGTTTAAACTTATTTGGCTGATGGTACGAAACTCTAAATATGTATCATAAACGATAGATAGCATACAAAATTAGACAAGGCTTTGCTTAGTTTGGGACTAGGTCAATTGGTGTGAAGTGTCCCATGATATTTATATTTGATATTATTTTAAATGAGAATTTCATTTCAAATGTCGTTTGAAAGCATTTGAGAAATGCTTAAAAAATGGTAACTATTAATTATGAAACCAAAAGAAATTAGATTACGATTATTATGTCCTTCCTATATATTTATCTGCTCAGACTTATTTTTCAAGTTTTTTTCTATAAAAAGACGTTAAGATAGCTTACCTGTTTATGGTGCTAAAATAAATTGTTTGATTACTTTTTTCTTACTTTGTCTTGTATTCAATAATTTGTTTTATGTGTTGCATTTATTCATAATAAAATTCATGCATCTAATAAAACCTTACTTTTTACTAGTTTTACCATCCATTGATTAGTGTTAACTGACGGTTAAATGTGATGCCGTCTTCGTCTATTCGAACAAAACAAATGGAGATGGCATCACATTTAACCATCAGTTAGCACTTATCAATGGATGGTGAAACAGCCCCTAAATCTATGAAGGTGGACTTTGCTGCCAAGGCGATACAATGACATCCTCATCTCTAACTCAGCTTCGGATGTACCTATATATATTATATTTTAATTATTTATTTAATTTAGGGGCAGATGTAGGAAACATAAAACAAAAAAAAAACAAAGTTTAACGCAGGTAAAATATAACAGGCAGCTAGGCGCAGGCAGGTATAATATGTTACACGTGTAGATCATTTGGCACACGACCTGTCGAGCACTGTTTGTAATTTTAAAACGAATTAACACATTTGTTAACATTTATAAAAATAGGTAATGCAGGTATCCATGTAACCATCGGTTCACTTTTTCACACATTTTCAATCAGTAGGATAATAAAATAATGCAACATTTATCGTTAGCTGTAATTTTTTTTACTCGGAAACAAAGTCCCTATTCAATTTTCAATTTTTCATGCATGGAGGTGACAATGTAAGTATTTAGAATCGCAAAGCAGCAACACTCAAGCCGTCAATGTCACGTTTGCGGCCCGAGGCTGTCAATGCCAGTCAGAAACTGTACTGGGAGTACTTTATATTCTTTCTTTACCGCTGCCCATTCAATCATTGCTTTTGGGGCGTATAGTTCGTTAAACAAAAAAATCTTCAAATCGCAACTTAAAGCTATCACGCCTGATCAATATCGCCTTTGAGTTCCATTCGCATTCTTAAATCAAGAGGTGAGATTAAATTCGGAGCAGTGTTTTAGTGTCCTATTAATTTAAACGTGTGCCTGGCAGGAAAATTTAAGCTCCCTGCTCGATCGGACGTCTGTTTTAGTCATACTAGTCATTGCCGATAGTAGAACTAATTTCGCGGCCAATTGTTTAAGGTTAGGATTAGGACGAAACATTTGTTTTTTTTTAAAGATTTTAGTGATGGAAGACCTGAGTTTCGTGCCTGATCTCCCAAGCGGGCCTCTGGATACATACAGGAATGCTGCTTCTTTTGACTGGAAGCGATTAAAATTGGCTCTGGAAGGCGACATAGAAAATCTTAAACTTAAGGTGAGTGAGTTAGTTTAGATATCTGATTTATCAGTCTGCTTGATATGAAGTCATTTGATTTGCAAATGATCGTATGATGCTCTCAGAATAGATAATTTTGTCATAGATAATAAAAAAAACGGATTAACATTTTTAAAATTTTCAATTGATACCATTAGGTTGGCCTTGGCAGTAGGTATCTTAATTTGTCTGCCGCAATCAAGATATTTTTGGCGCGGAATTCGAATAATTTTACTATCGGTTTCACTTAAACATTATGAGTCATAGATTATAGTGTGATGTCACATGTTATCACATAAGGAAGAGGTTTTATGACTTTTGGTATGTTGCAAATATCAAATTGATATATTGCGTTAGTTTTTATTATAGGCTGTAAAGTTTTATGGTGCCAATAAGAAATATGGCAAAAGCCAATGTAATTGAAAACTGTTGCGAAAACTTTATTTTTCTCTTCATTTTTATTTAACTTTAACTACTTGCTGGCTAATTCAAACTTCATAGTTTTATCATTAAAACATTTTTTTCACATGTATTTTTGAATTTTCATTAATCTTCATTAATTTTTTGTTTAATTAGTATGTCTAAATGGCGCCACACAAATTGAATCAAGTATCATCTTACAAAAAGACCATAGACTACTTTAGCCACTTGACAGTTCGGAGTAAGCAACCAATATGCCCCAAACCATCTGGGTTTTTTATCGACGGATGAAACAAGCTGTGTCCAAAATTTTTTAAATACAAGGTTTTGAATAAAGAAGAAATACTGAGACGTAAATTAATGTTTACTCATTCGAATACTATTTATAAAACAGTAGCACATAATTTATGATTTATTCACAAAATCATGGTTAAACTTTATGACATTAAAGTATCCATGGATGGTTTGAAGCATTTTGGTTTTGGACACCACAGTATCGTGGGACTGTCAAGTGGTTATAAGTTTCTTTAAATCTATGAGAAATAAACAGTTCTATTTTATTTTCTCTAAATTTAGGTTCAATGCCTTTGGAGATAAGATTGACATTATTTTGTTTATTATTTTTCTAATGAAACTTTAATAGTACATTGTGTCTTAAGGGCGGTAAATAAGGAATTACGAATGAGAGTCTTTTAGAAGCCCGAAGTTGAAGACTGAGGGCTTTAATGAGTCGATGTTCGTAATTCTAGTACCGCCCGTGCGACATACAATGTTTTTCATCACATTTGCGAGTAAAATTTTATATTTGTAAAAGAAAAACTTTAATTGATCCAAATATTGGCGATACCTTAGGCTGCGCTCTTGGTAGCGCTGCCCTCTACCTCCCTCAGCATGCGCCGCAACGTGCGTGTGCATGTGGTCCATGTAGTAGTCCTGCTGCAGTACAAGTACGCACATTGACTCATTGACCGACCTTGGGCTTCATGACAAGAACATTAGTACGCGAAATTAATCATTTACCGACCACGGGTTTCATGACAAGCACATTAAGGTCGAGGGTTTTATTTGGAGGGTTGCAACCAAGGTAGCCTGCATGTTATGACACTGTTTACGAGCAAGTGTGATGAAAAATAAATATTATAATATGTATATTTAACACAAATTGGTTTATAAAACTACATAGTAAAAATGGTTGAACTGAAGATTATAATATAAGTCAGGACACGGCAATAAACGTGTGTAACTTTAAAATGTATAGGTGGATAACATGTAAGATGTGTATAAAGAAGTCCAGTCAAAGTCTACATTTTTCCCTACCATTCCTCCAAATCAACATCCGCGCGAAGTCAGGGCACCTCGCTAGTTATATGTATATAATGATGAGTGACATCTACTTACCAAGTTTCAACAGTATAGTTCTTATAGTTTCGAAAAAAAGTGGCTGTGACATACGGGCGAACAGACAGACAGACAGACATGACGAATTCATAAGGGTTCCGTTTTTTGCCATTTGGCTACGGAACCTTAAAAATTTGCCGCCCTCTGGTTTAGGTTTTTAAAAACTATAGTAGGTATACAAGATATCATGCTCGTACTAATCAGTCCGAATTGTAGGTGCTACAAAACTGAAATATGTATATGGCTGAAGACCAAAAAGTTGCACAGCGTTAAAGCTGCGTTAGCACGTAGTTTTAATTTCCATTAACTTTTTCCATTGTGACACGAAAATTATCCATACAAATGTATGATTAATAACTACCTGCCAACACAGCTTTAACAGTGTGCAACCTTTTATTCTTCACCCATTTATCTAATTCTACATATTATTCAGTATTTATTATTATGAAATTTCGCCACCCCCGCCCCAACTACGCTACGCCACTGAATTTTCCGGGATAAGAACTATCCTATGTCCATCCCCAGGACTCAAACTATCTGTATACCGATTTCATCTACTTAAATCAGTTCAGGTAACAAACAAACAAACAGACTTACAAACTTTCGCTTCTATAATATTAGTAGGATTGACTGTTATTAACTGTGTGCATGGAGACACTGGTTAGTAATGACTGGGAACTGATTTTCTTACTAGTTCATTTGTTTTCATGAGTCAGTTTACTTTATGGCTTTACTCAGAACCTGCGTCATAATCGAATCAGAACATTCTTAGAATTTAAGGGATGCTTAATAAATATTTGTGATAAGATATACAATAGCCTTGTAATAAGATAGGCTTACCTTGGCTATAATGACCGGATAACTCACGTCTTAAATCGAGTTTAGCTCGACATGTTTCGGGCTAATCCGTAGCCTTCGTCTTTCAGCGGCTGCTGCAACACGCGCACTGCGCGCCGCCGCTCTGCTCGCGCGACTACCCGACGAAACTGACACCGGCACACAACTGCGTTTCATCATCATTACAACTGTCAAATGTAGGGTAGCACACAACACTAACAACATCGCTCTTAATTAAGACGATTTGTTATCCGGGTCATTATATTTAATATGAGTGAGTCTCACGGTAGTTTCATACCTTGGCTATGTTTACCTTGGACAAGTTGTCCAATTGGGTAGGTCCAACTTCGACAAAGAGCTCGCCCGAAGAATCCAACTCGGATGGGCAGCGTTCGTGAAACTTCGTAATGTCTTCTCGTCCAATATTCCGCAGTGCCTTAAGACTAGAGTATTCGACCAGTGTGTGTTGCCAGTGATGACTTATGGCGCTGAGACGTGGTCCTTGACTGGTGGCCTCTTAGAGAGACTCAGAGTCACGCAACGAGCTATGGAGAGAGCTATGCTTGGAGTTTCTTTGCGCGATAGAATCCGGAATACGGAAATTCGTCGAAGAACTAAAGTCACTGACATAGCTGGAAAAATATGCAAATTGAAGTGGCAATGGGCAGGCCACATAGCTCGAAGAACAGATAACCGTTGGGGGAGAAAAGTCCTCGAGTGGCGACCACGAACCGGAAGACGAAGCGTTGGCAGGCCTCCCACCAAGTGGACTGACGACATCGTGAGAGTGGCGGGAAACTGGTGGATGCAAGTGGCCAGTTGTCGTTCATTGTGGCGTTCTTAGGGGGAGGCCTTTGTCCAGCAGTGGACGTCTTCCGGCTGATGATGAAGATAGGCTTTATCTCAATAAGTTATCCAATACTATACATTTACACATTCTCACGCTTTTTTGTCGATGGTATGTATTCTGAAAATGTGTTTTGTACGAAGTAATGTATAATACTCATTTGCCATTATTAGTATTGAGAAAAATTGCTGGGTGGAAAGAATAGTTTACTTTTCCTCAAGCAAATTTAAATTTGTTAGTAAAAAAAAAATGAAAACATTTTTTTTTAAATGGCGTTTGTCCAATGGGACAATTTTGCCAGCGTCAAGGTTGAGAGCTACAGATGATACTCGATCCGTCGTTTTTTTTTTTTAATAAACAAAGTAGGTACGGCGACTACGGCGCTGTGCTGTCAAGTGACCGGTAGGGTAAGTTCGGGGTAGGTACCTACAACAACAACAAAAATTGTTAACTACTTATGAGACATATACTGGTTAGATAGAACAAACAAAGAAAACATATAATACGCAAGGGATTATAGTTTGATGTTAAAGTGGGAAATAAATCGAGTTAAGACATCAACAAAGTCAGTATTTACAAAGGAAAGCGTGGACCTAAAACTTGCTGGACGGGGAATAAAGTCAGGGAGATAGTCGTACGAGGAGACAGGGATATTGGGGCAGTTGAAGAATATGTGGTCCGGTGTACCCTCCTCGAGACCACACTCACACAGCGAATGGTCACGCACGTGGATCTTTGCCAGAAATGAGGGGGTACAGGCATGGCCGAGACGTAATCGAACAATCGTGGAAGTAGCACGTTTGCTGGCTGTCCGATATTTAAAAAACCACGGTTTGGTCGGCAGGTTCGGTTGAATTTCTCCATAAGATTTACCTTTGGAGAGCCGCGAGACACTCCATTCTTGGCTCCAATGTTCAAGAAGATTGGATTTAGCCGAAGCTCTGATGTCCTGGCTAAAGCAGTCTGAGTGGGAAGTACAGCCTATTTGGGTAGCTTGTTTGGCGCATGCGTTAGCCTGCTCGTTACCAGCGATAGCGCGGAGTATTGGTGCTGCGAGAGAATGGGGTATACTATAAATTCATTGGCCGATTTAGCGTCAATGAATTCCACGATTATCATATTACGACCGCTGGGTTTGATGCCAGCCTGTTTGATGTCTCTAATGCCATTTTGGTGTATGAGCTTGGCGAACTTAAGAGGGCGGATGGAATAACCGGAGGCAGGGTCTTCTGTTATTGAAACGACTTGTACGATAAACGGTGCTTTATCACCCGGGCCGTACAACAATTTGGTACCCGGGGCGTATTCGGGGACAGTGTAAGTGTGTTGAATGGAAGCAGCGGCTGGGGCATCTGTATTACGTTTATCAATAATTTCGTTGGCAATATTTTGGGATTCCACACCACGCTTACGCGGTACATTCAATACGACCCGGTTACCATCACCTTTGCCCCCATCAGGGGGTTCGTTACCTTCCATCTCCCACCAAAACAGACAAAACGCTAACAAAACGAACACTCACTGGTTAGTTAGACTAGTTTAACTACACAGAAATCGCCGATGTAATTATAGGTATATAGTTTTTTTTAAAGGGAAAAACAAGATTTTATTTTCGGCACGTGTAGCAAGCAACACTTCCGAGGCCAAAAAAAAAAACAATGAAAACATTTGAAGTTTTTCTAAATTATTTAAAAAAAAAACTTGACATTGGATCCGAATTTGCGTCAGCATTTAAAAACTCAATGAATTTTTTTTTCCTCCTAGCGACTCCAAGTGACTCCAAGATTTTTTGTCAGGTGTTCTAACCACTTGGTAAGGTATATGGTTGTCAACAATGATCAGTAATAAAAAAAACTTAAATAAAATAATATTTGATTTTTACTACCTGCTATCTCTCTTATCTATCACACTTGCAATTTGCGGGCGAGTTGAAAGCGAGGCGAGCGCGCAGCGAGCACGTAACGATTTCGCCGCGAGCGCGCAACGATATCGCCGCTAGCGCGCAAGGATGTCGCTGGGAGCGTGCAGCGAGTTAGCTGCGTATTACGCCAAAAACGCCATATTGTACATACTCTGCAGCGAACTCGCTGCGCTCTCACCTCGCTTTCAACTCGTCCGCAAATCGCAAGTGTGATTGATAAGAGAGATAGCAGGTAGTAAAAATCAAATATTATTTTATTTAAGTTTTTTTTATTACTGATCATTGTTGACAACCATATACCTTACCAAGTGGTTAGAACACCTGACAAAAAATCTTGGAGTCACTTCGTTTATCGCTATCCCGCTGGAACTATGAAATGTTAGCGGGATAAAAACTATCCTATGTCCTCCCCCGGGATTCAAACTATCTGTATACCGAATTTCATCTAAATCGGTTCAGCGGCTTGGACGTGATGAAGAACAAACAAACAAACAATTAAACAAACAGACTTACACCCCACATTCATCATTCATTCATTCTTGAATTGAACATTTATTCTTGAGTATTTAATAATACATTTTTATAACTATTTATAACACAAGGTGTGCCTACTTTGTAACTAGGTCAGTTGGGTAGATTCTTGTGTAAAAAATAATATTATAAAATAATAATATTAATAGATTGTCAGATAATATAGGACAGGATTTTTTTCTTTTCTCAATCAAACAAAAATTACAATAGTGAAACGGTTCAAAGTTCGGGAGTGGGGGGTCGTCAGGCCGCGCGTAACATTCTGGCTATATCTTCCTCATTTTTTGTTTGGTGATAAAATTAAATTATAATCTAACTGACTGACTACCTTAAGATTGTTTTTTTTGGAACCTTTTTGTATTTTTTATTTCAATTCCAAATTTTTACTTTTACGGTCATTCCGTAAAACCTAAATTGAAAATACAAACTGAAATATAGATGCACAGAAAAACCAGAAAAATAAGACCATCACTGGGAATCGAACCCTGGCTGACTACCTTAAGGTAAATCGACATTTACTGGTCACCTTTTAGTAACTGGCCACCTAATACTAAAAATTAATTCTATAAGTAGAATTCATATTAGTATAAGGTTTATTTTTTTTTTTATTTTACTGGATGGCAAACGTGCAATTGGGTCTCCTGATGGTAAGAGATCACCACCGCCCATGGACACCTACCAGGGGATTGCAAATGCATTGTCAACCTAGAGGCCTAAGATGGGATACCTCAAGTGCCAGTAATTTCACCGGCTGTCTTACTCTCCACGCCGAAACACAACAGTGCAAGCACTGCTGCTTCACGGCAGGATTAGCGAGCATGATGGTGGTAGCAGTACCTTGCCAAGGTCCTACCACCTGCAAAGGTGGCCAGTATTGAAGGGTGGCCAGTAATTAACATCTTATACTAAAAATTAGCTTGTTTATAGGCGACTAGAATGTATTTTCAGTTTAAGGTAGCCAGTGATTTATGATTTGCCAACTGCATTTTCTTAGTATAGTAGTGTACTGGTGTCAATACGGAATTTGACAACTCCTGATTTTGCCATATCTTAATACTATTATGAAAATATAGATAAACAGATAGTGTTTAGCGAAGAGAAAATTTAAATCGGTTGAATATTGGATTTAAAGTGATTTTTTGTAAAATCTATATACCTGTCTCTTTCGCAAACGCTTTTCTCTATGCAGCAAGTATGGCGGTACTGGCGTGTGACGTCACATGCCAGTATGTCTTTCTCTGTCTAATCTGGAATTTGTAGCTTAAAAATTGTTTTCCTATTCGATAACAGGCATTGTGTAGTTTTAATTTATAAAACATATACAAAATAGTCAAATACCGTATTGTGCCATAACATTTACTTATCGTTTCAGTACAAAGTATGGCAGACGCTAGAGAACGATCCACTCTTCTCCCACCACATGGTGACCCCCACCACAGAGGAGCAGAAGCGGATCACGCAGCTCCAAGTCCTCAGGATAAACCAGTACAAGTTCCTCTCAGAGGAAGTCTTCAGATCATGTTATGGTAAAAAGGTAAGTGTTGTGTTCATTGATCAATTTAATCAGAAGTTATATATTGACCTATTACATATGTATTTTGCAAGACGGCTACAACAAAAAATTAAGGTTAAACAAAAAATGATTTTATTTTATACTTTTTATCCCATCCTTGGGGTATTTTTTTTCCAAATTTATATAATACTAATTTCAAGGTGTACCCTTTCCAATAAAAAAAAAATTATCAAAATCGGACTACTCTGTAAAAAGTTATGCGTGATCATACATTAAAAAAAAAAACGAATCGAAACAAGTTGACGCGGGCTTGAGAACCTCCTCCGTTTTTTTTCGTCGGTGAAAAAATCTAAATGCTAATTAGTTGAATGAGGCGTTACTTTGCAGAGGTAAATATCAATGAAATTTAAACAATTGTTTTGCTCACCCGCGACCTTAAAAGACCTGTTACAGTTATCCTTTTATTTTATTTTTCTTATTGTCCCGTGTTCTGTTATTTTTTGTATGTAACAATAATAGTAGATTATTGTCGTGGCCTGGAAGTAGGCAATTGCTGGCTGAGTATGAGTATTAAACGGACGAGCTTTCGAGTCCGTTTAACTGATACGAAGCCAGCAATTGCTATTCCAGCCGAGACTAATGTAAAGCTTTTCTCAAAAATGGTGAATAATTCTGAAATAGAATAAACTTTTTCTCAGAATATATTATAAAATTTAATTTTATTTTTATGCTTTCCCGCCTTTTTTCATTAAAAATAAACTGCAGGTGTATTTTTCCATCGAAAACACCACAAGCAATTTCAGACCCAATAGAAAAAGTCCGGAGTTCCAACAAAATATCTGATAGCGACTTGTGCCAACATTTCCATGGCCTTTTTAACTTAAAAAAAAAGTGACTGATTGCAGGCGCGCTAATTCATTATTGTCGAGCTAGCGCGCCTGCAATCTTTATAACTTTTTAATTTTTCGCTGACCATAAACTATGCACTTCACCTTCTGATATGTCAAGAATAATGTCAACTTTTACGGTCATTTTTGAGAAAAGAGCATAAACTACCGTGAGTACCGTGACTACTCACTCATATTAAATATATTGACCAATCAATCAATATATTTAATAACAATAAAGAGTTTATGATTGGTTTTTTGGAATATTTTTGTATTTTTTGTCCAGCAGTGGTGTAGCGGTATAGCACGTGGCACGGAATGCCGAGGACCTGGGTTCGATTCCCAGTGCTGGTCTTATTTTTCTGGTTTTTCTGTGCATCTATATTTCAGTTTGTATTTTCAATAAAGAGTTTCACAATACAATACAATATTTCCGATTGCATTACAATGAATATTAATAATACATGTGAAGTTAAAAAAATTCAATAAAAAACAAAAAGGTCAGATATACATACAGTCAGTCAAATAAACCACCCCGCGTCGTACCAGGTGCAAAGATGCTCAATTAAATACACTTGCCGCGTTGCCGTGCTTAACCGCTATGGAGAACCTTTCCACCAGAAACGACCCAGAGCGGGGGTCAAGACCTCTCCTACTAAGACGGCGCCCCACTTCTTTAAAAAAAAAGTCTTGCCTCGGAGCCCCAACGACCGGTCGCCTCCACCGCTAGTGGGACGACCGAATAGTTTGTGAAAAACCCAGCCTTCATACAATAACGGAGGTCTGGCTGTCGCAGGCTCTTGCTCTAGTAGAATATATATAAAAAAACCAGCTTTTATACAGTATTGAAAATCTGGATGTCGCGGGCTCTTGCTCTAGTAGCATATATAAAGAAAAACCAGCCTTTATACAATAACGAAGGTCTGGCTGTCGCAGGCTCTTGCTCTAGCAGAATATATTTAAAAAATCCAGCCTTTATACAATAAAGAAGGTCTGGTTGTCGCGGGCTCTTGCTCTAGTCTAGTAACATTATATAAAAAAATCCTGCCTTTATACAATAATGAGAATCTGGCTGTCGCAGGCTCTTGCTCTATTAGCATCGTTTCGATAAACCATCTGCTTTTCGTCTCAATCGGACTATCCTTCGCGCGCGATCTGTACATTTATCTAAACTTACAAACAGAATTGTTAAAAAAAATAAGGTTACTTAAAAAAAACAATGTCAATGCCGTTTTGTATTGTCTTCGCGCTAGGCTTCACTTGTCTAGTCAAGTGTGAACTGTCGTTATCAGTTGTGTGGCAATGTTTTTACTAAGATAGTACAATTAAGATTACAATTATAACTTCCATTTATCAGTGATTCATCCTTCCCCAGTCATGACGAGGAAATTAAATAACGTACTTTCCCTGCTGTAAAGGGAATTTATTGAATCAGGCGTTACTTTGCGGAGGTCCATGTCAATGAACTAAAAGATTCTTTTAGTTCACAGTAAAGGGAAATTGCAATAATAATCCTTTATGTATGAGTCAATTTTAAGTTCTATTTTATAAATAACTAGCCTTAACCCGCGTCTTCATTTATATATTATATTATTATTATTCTATAGTATTTTGTGTAATAATGTCACGAATAAATGTTTTTTTTTTCTTTCATTACAAATAGTTTTATGCCGTCTTAACTCAACTGTTGTAAATTATGCCCGTGCATTTTTGAAATATACAACGACAACTGTTTACCTTTGACTATGTATAGTCAAAGCTGTTTACTTACACGATTCTTGTTATCATGGCCACGCAATAAATAAATATCTTACCCCCTTATTCATAAAAGACAATCAAACCTATTTTAGTTAAAATGCCGCTAAAATTCGTTTGTCCTTATCTGTCACTTCGACATTTGTATTTGTTAGAAAGGGACAAAGCATTTGTTAGTTAACATAGGCTTGTTAAGTTTTATGAATAAGGGGGTTAGAGTTTGGCTTGAAAAAAGTTTTGGTAACAATTTGAAAGGACAACGTTCGCACAACGCCTTCTACTGATTGCAAACGAAGTTAACAGAGAGCCGAGGTACGTCACCGTTCTTGGACCCACTATTAGAATAGAATAGAATAGAATAGAAGACATTTATTCACACTCACAAAGACACACAAATACAACCAAACTAAAAAACAACAACAGCAAACACAAATAAAACAAAAAAAAAGAAATACAAAAATTCAAATATATGATTTTGTGTGTCCTCGCAAAAGTGAAACGGCCGCTGACTCAGCATTATGCTGAGGCGTTCCTGTTTAAACTTAAAATATTATCCCACGGGAACACATTACCGGGATATCAAGTATCTTATGTACAGATCTTTGTCTATCTGTACGCCAAGTTTCATGTATTACCTGATTGACTAACATACATCCAAACATCTTCACGAACTTTCACATTGATAATATTAGTAGGATTCGGCAATGATTGATGATATCAAATACGCTGTACGCAAAAACTCAAAACTCGATTGTTTTATCTCAGCACTGTAGTACTTATCTGATTGAATTCGCCGATACAATCTAATGTTATCAGGAATACTGCATGCTTGTACTTTGGAATTTACACACTCATTTTTTTCTGGGAAGTTTGCTTAATGTTGCTGGTTGCTTAAATCGATACTATCGATTCTATCATAATGATTAGTTGTAAACAGTAATATGAGTAAAAGCGTTTTAAAATTTATCATCGTCCTCATTGTCCTGCCCAGGGTTTCTCAATGTGGGATACGCGAACCCCTAGAGGTTTGCCATTCGACGGTAAGGGGTTCGCGACAAGATTTACGTAATGGTGGCTACGAGACTGGCAAGATGTTTCTTACCTGTATTTGGTTATAAATATATTATGTTATGACGATCATTGATCATGATTGAAATAAAAAACCTTAGTTTCTCCAACTCTTCTCCACGACTCCAACTCCAGTTCTCCGGGGGGGATAGGGGTTCGCTGTCATCTCGAGACTAACAGAGGTACGTGGAGCCATAAGTTTGAGAAACCCTGTCCTATATAAGTCCCACTTTATTTTAAATGGTCATCCTATAGACAACTATAGGTTAGGTTAGGTTTGTTTTATGACAATTCTGAAAATCAGAAAAAAGTGTTATGTATGGATCCACGTCTCACTTGTTGCTATAGTTACGGCCTCGTTTCGACTTTATTGCAGCGGTCATGGTCTCGTGTCGACAGCAATAAACAGTTCGTCCGTGATTCACCCCCTTATTCATAAACGACAATCAAACCTATTTTACATAAAATGCCGCTAAAATTCGTTTGTCCTTATCTGTCACTTCGACATTTGTATTTGTTAGAAAGGGACAAAGCATTTGTTAGTTAACATAGGCTTGTTAAGTTTTATGAATAAGGGGGTAAGTCCCCATATCTTATAGAATCTCCGAAACGGCTCCAACGATTTCGATGAAATTTGGTATGTGGTGGTTTTCGGGGATGACAAATCGATCTAGCTTGGTCTTATCTCTGGCAGGTGCAGAAACCAGGTATCAAAATACTTTCAAAGTATTTTCTGTCCAACGCAACGAGTCGAATACTTGCTTCCTTGCAAGTTTAAATTAAACCTTGTTGTTATACAGATAAGATTCAAAATATTCCAATCAAGACGAAAAATACTTTGAAAGTATTTTATTCACGTATAAGCACAATCTGAACCTTATGTGTATGAATATAAGATATAATTTTGCATTTTGGAATTTTGAGGTTACTTTGAAGGGACAGTATACTTTAATGGAAAATGCTTTCAAGTCTTGCAAGTATATCGGGTCGGTACCTGGTTGGTATTACTTGCAAGGAAATACCTGGTATCAAATCCTGGTAACCTAAATACTTAGACCCCGCCCTCCAAAAAAAACTAATCCTCATCAAGTTATTTTCCTTGTCCTCAGACCAGGGCATTGATGACACTGAACGAGGCGGTGCAGTCCTTAAACCCCAGCGTCTCCGTCAAGATGGCTATCGGGATATATTTGATTTCGAATGCGTTACTGTCACTCGGCACCGAGCGCCACTACAAGTTCTACGAAGCCACGTTGATTAAAAGAGAGGTGAGTTGGTTGCCAGAAGAATTGAGTCCGGAAAAAAAAACTAGCATCAAAAACAACATGTAAAAAACCGGCTAAGAGCGTGTCGGACACGCCCAAGATAGGGTTCCGTAGCCATTACGAAAAAATCAAGTAATATTTTTCTAAGGATTTCGTATTGTGTACGGAATCTTCCAGGTTTAGGTATATTTTATACTTTAGGCTGCTATTTTACTCTTAGGGGCTGTTTCACCATCCATTGATTAGTGTTAACTGACGGTTGAATGTGATGCCGTCTCCGTCTTTTTGAACAAAACAAATATAGACGGCATCACATTTAACCGCCAGTTAACACTAATCAATGCATGGTGAAACAGCCCCTTAAACTACTAATAATTGTCAAGCAATCTTAGCCGTTATAAATTTCCTTGTAAATTTGATGTACTTACTACCATCCTGATTTTTTTTCCAATTTTTCCAATCGATTTTAATGAAAAATTGTACTTTCAAGTTGAATATTTCGCAAATAAATCATTGAATCGGAAAATAGTTCTGGTAACCCCCCAATGGTTTTAAAATAAAACCTATGCAACGATACCCCACACTAAAGGGTTAGTTGAGAAAAAAAAACACCCCCACTTTACGTCTATGGGATATATTATTTTTATTTTATTTTACCACTGTCGGCGTGACTGATATGTATATTTATGCTAAATTACAGCTTTTTGTTACTAACGGTCTCTGACCTTAGCTGCGGACAGACAGACAGACGGACAGACATGGCGAAACTATAAGGGTTCCTAGTTGACTACGGAACCCTATAAAACCAAGTTGGGTTTTCTGTAGTCAGTACCGGGGGTGTTCACGTGCATTGAACTAGATTATTTAACTTGTTTATTTAAAACCGTGGAGGAACGAACAAATTTTATAGCTCTCAAATAAAGAGTAAGCAAAATTAGCTTCAGATTGCCAAGCGTATTTGATTTCACGCTCCATCATTAATTAATTTATATTTTATATTTTTCATGGCCATGGAATGTTAGGTAGGTATCTAATAACAACACATGTTTTTTTTTTGCTGAACAACTGTATCTACGTTCTGTGATTTGTTTTCAATAATATAATACTTTGTTGAATAATATTTAGAAGATAAATAACAATTAGTTAACTAACAACATGTTATTGTGCCCTGCGGTGAGACGATGATGATGATAATTTGTATGATGATGATTGTGTTTGCAAGTTGAAGTGGCAATGGGCGGGCCACATCGCTCGAAGAACAGATAACCGGTGGGGGAGAAAAGTCCACGAGTGGCGACCACGTACCGGAAGACGAAGCGTTGGCAGGCCTCCCACCAGGTGCTTACGACATCGTGAGAGTTGCGGGAAACCGGTGGATGCAAGTGGCGAGTTCTCGTTCATTGTGGCGTTCTAAGGGGGAGGCCTTTGTTGGTTTGGCTGATGATGATGATGATGATCGTTTTTAACCCCCGACCCAAAAAGAAGGGTGTTATAAGTTTGAACGCTATGTGTGTCTGTGTGTCTGTCCGTCTGTCTGTGGCTCTGTAGCTCTTAAACGGGTGGACCGATTTGAATACGGTTTTTTTTTTATTGAAAGCAGGTTTTCTAGCGATGGTTCTTAGACATGTTTTATCAAAATCGGTTCAGCCGTTTTTGAGATATTGAATTTTTGTTAGTTAGGTTATTATGTTGCATATTAAGAGCGTTTATTCCTGCTGAGCTGGCAACGTTGCATTTTTGTTAGTTTTTCTCGATTATTCCATAAAAATTGAATGAAAATTAATAATGTTGTCTGATAGAACACTTCTTTATACAAGTTAATGTGTCTACTACAATAATTATTCGTTATAGACTTTTATTTTCTTTAAAAACCGGTCATAAACATTAATTCGTTTTTAAGGAATATAAAAGTTTATCTCGAATAATTTTTGGGGTAGACACATTAGCTTATATATTAAAAAGATTTTCATTCAATATTTATGAAATAATCGAGAAAAACGAACAAAAATGCAACGTTGCCAGCACAGCAGGTATAAACGGTCTTAATGCATGCTTTGCTTTGACTTTATATAGATCGAGATGATGTTGTTATGCTTATGTTGCAGATCCTAGCATGCTTTGCGTTGACGGAGGTCGCGCATGGTTCCGACGCGCGACTCATGCGCACCACAGCGACGTACGACGCCAACACGAGGGAGTTCGTTATACACTCGCCAGACTTCGAGGCGGCTAAGTGCTGGCTCGGGAATTTAGGCAAGTAAAGTAAAAATACTGGCCGAGCGCGACCCGCGCACCAAGGGTTCCGTACAAAGTAAATAATAAAATATCATGGGACAATTGACACCAATTGGGATGTCCCAATTTTGACAACATATAACAAATCGAAAACCATTTGGAGAAATAGGCTTTGTGAAGCGTTTTCAGAAATCAGATTCAAAAATGTGATAAACTGAATTAAATAAACAAAATTTAAATAATGACCCTCATTTGACCCCTGCAGTGTCTCGTCACAAAGGCAGTTATAAAACAGGTCTATACTCTTAAGCAAATGACAGTTTGAAATGTTGCTGACCTGCTTATAATAGCAAATAGTGACAAAGATAGAACTTTAATCACATGATGCGCACTCGGCTTTAAACAGTTGTCATTTATCGTAAAGTCCGAAATGTATACGAGTATTTCCAATGTATTTTTACAAATTAAATTTTAAATTACTACGTTACAAGTAAATACAAAATAATTTAAATATCGGATTTAAATAAAAATATCTATTTACTATCACACCATTAAACAAACAGGAATAATCGAAGCTAAAAGAAGAGAAATAAATAAAACTATTTGTTATGGTTCATTTAGGACCCTAAGCCGTGCTTGAATTATTGTCAAATTGTAATGCCACAGATTATGTTATGTACGACCTGCATTTTTCTAGGCAATGGAACGTGGCTGTCTCACTGTGACGTCATCCAGCCTATTTCGTAAAAAATATAATAAATTAAATACTCATCCAAATTCAAAAACAATGAAAATGGTATCTTAAAATGTCCTATTCTTCCCAAAAATAAAATAAAAACTATAGGTTATTTTTTTTGGTGCATCCCAATTGACCTAGTCCCATACTCGGATCTTGTAGGGTCACATACAAGTTTTTTTGTTTTTAACCCCCGACGCAGAAAGAGGGGTGTTATAAGTTTGACCGCTATGTGTGTCTGTGTGGCACCGTAGCTCTTAAACGGGTGGACCGATTTGAATGCAGTTTTTTTTATTTGAGAGCAGGTCTTTTAGCGATGGGGTTCTTAAACATGTTTTATCCAAATCGGTTCAGCCGTTTTTGAGATATTAAACTTTGAAGTGACAAAGTCGGGGATTTTCCAACTTTTTGTGGATTAGGTTATCGTTCTATCTGTGTAACAGTTGCATGTCAAAAAAATAATAAACACCGGTCAAGCGTGAGTCGGCCTCAGGCAAAACATATTATGGAACTTTGTAATTTGTCTCTTAACAGCTGTAAATTACTGTATCTATATACTGAGAAACCCTTTATCAATAGGGTTTCTCAAACTTATGGCTCCACGTACCCCTGTTAAAGTTTCTAGACCATAGCGAACCCCCCCCCCCCCAAGTAATAAAATTGACTGTTGGAGAAACTAAAAATAAAAAATACAAAAAGACTCCAAAAACCAAACTTAATCATCTTGCTAGTCTTGCAGCCTGGTGGTTTTTGGAGTCACGTAGTCGCGAACCCCCTACCGTCGAATAGCGAACCGCTAGGGGTTCGCGTACCCCACTTTGAGTAACCCTGCTGTAAATTATGTACCTGGTGTTACTATATTTAGTAGCGGGGGGGAAACCATGTATAAAGGTTGTAGTTCTGCCATCATCATCTATCATCACGCAAATAAATTATTAGCACACGTACGGTCGTAAAATTTTTATGGACATAGTTTTACACTCCAAAGGCATATTAAACATATTTGTGTGATATAAGCTGACTATAAATAACTTTATGGAGGGTCACCTACAATACGTTATTTAACAACTCCTGAATTTACCATATCTTAATATTATTTTGAAAATATAGATATACAGACAGTGTTCAGCGAAGAGAAAACTTAAATCGGTTGAAAATAGGATTAATAGTGTTTTTTTGAAAAATCTATATAATTGTCTTTTTCTCAAACGAAATTGTTGTGTATATTCGGTGTCTAGGACTCGAATAGGACGTAAATTATTGTTCATACTTCTACGCGGACGGAGTCGCGGGTAACAGCTAGTTTTCTATACAATGGGGAATGTCTGAAAAATTTATAAACGCTTGAAACTTTTTATATCAATAGGAATAACTTTTCTAATTAACTGAAAAAAATATCAGATTTTTAAGTAGCATCAATTAATTAAAAAAAATGAAAGAGTTTTCTGTACCGCCAAATTACGAAAGTCCGGTCGGTTACGGGTTGTTCCATAGTCCACAATAAAAAACATTAAAAAAATAATTTATGTGTCTTTAGGACTCGATCATCGTTTTGACAGGTGACACTCTTTACGGCCGAATAATACTGACATGGAAATACCGACCCTGTTTTTCATGTACACTCCCATAGAAGCTCATGTCGGTTTCTATCAGCGTGTACATGAAAAACAGGGTCGATATTTCCATGTTGGTATTATCCGGACCGGTAAAGAGTGTCACCTGTCAAATCGAACGAGTCAAAAACACATTTTTTAATTTTTTGTTCTGGGCTATGGAACAACCGGTAACCAACCGGACTATTGTAATTTGGTGGTAAAGATAACTCTTTCACTTCTTAAAATTAATTGATTTTTCTGTTAATTAGGTAGGTTATTCTATCGATAAAAAAGCTTCAATCGTTTCTAAAATTTTCAGACATTCCCCATTCGATCGTGGCGGTTATAACATCTCGGTGTGATATACTTCAAACATTTGTCGCTAATAAATAAAGTACCTACCCTATTTATTCAATACAAGCATGTCACTAAACTTATTATTACAAGTACCTGGGCGAAAGCTCGGGCTAAACTCTACAAGAAGCGTTTTCTCAGAGATAAGACCAAGCTAAATCGATTTTCATCCCCGAACACCCTTACATACCTATGCTGTAAATATTAACCGGTTAAAGTAAAATATTTACTAACGAAACCGTTATTTTGTTTTCGCTCTCAAAACAGTCGTAACCGGTTTTGAAAATTAACCAGTTTCCAAACTGTTTGGTGATTTTGTTTCTTATTTCCAGGTAGGACTTGTACGCATGCGTTGCTGTTCGCGCAGCTGATCACGCCGGATGGCACCAACCATGGACTGCACGGGTTCGTGGTGCCCATACGGGACCCCGCCACGTTGGAGACCTACCCTGGGCTCATTGTGGGGGACATGGGGGAGAAGATAGGCGTCCACGGGATAGATAATGGGTGAGACAGCTGATCATTCTACAAGGTTTAATTTACCTTCCAATATTCGTATATTTATTTGTTTGTAATTAGCCCGGGCTAGCATCTTGAGTTTTTCGAAATCCATGTGCGCAATTACTATGAGCTTTACGGTGAAGGAAAACATCGTGAGGAAACCTGCAAAAAAATTAAATTGTGTGTGTGTGAAGTTCCCAACCCGTATATTTCATATCCGTATTCTATGATATTTCCCGTGGGAATTACGGCCCTAGTCTTCCTGTTCTGAGAAGGGGCCTGAGCTCTGTAGTCGGTCTTATGCCGAGATGATTGATAATGTAATCTGGCATCCGTTGAAACTTGGCATCAATCACAATACAGCACGATTACTTGGAGTTAACACTTGACAGATGGGCGTGCCTCCAGTCAATTTCCAACTTTGACGTCATACAAATAAAATAGTTTTTACATAATCTGTAAACGTGGGTAGCGGTATAATAAAAATGGCTTTATTTGTATGGCGTCAAAGTTAAAAATTGACTCAAGGCACGCCCATCTGTCACGTGTTAACTCCATTACTGTACAATAATCTGGCAGTGATAGTCTGTTGTTCTCGCTAAGATTGGTTCCGCAGGATGGAACTGTTCAACAGTCATTGTCATCGACTTGAAACTTGGTACGGATAATCTAGAATGACAATGCAGTATAATCAACAAAACCCTAAAAAGTACAAATAAACTTCGGAGCTAGGATAAGTAAATCCAAGTGCAGGTGGTAGGACCTTGTGCAAGGTCCGCCCGGATTGCTACCACCATCTTGCTCGCTAATCCTGCCGTGAAGCAGCAGTGCTTGCACTGTTGTATTTCGGCGTGGAGAGTAAGACAGCCGGTGAAATTGCTGGCACTTGAGGTATCCCATCTTAGGCCACTAGGTTGGCAACGCATCTGCAATACCCCTGGTGCTGCAGATGTTTATGGGCGGTGGTGATCTCTTACCATCAGGAGACCCACTTGCTCGTTTACCATCCAGTCAAATAAATAAAATAAATAATAAATAATGCCCTGAAAATTTTAATAAAATAAAGATTGTAATCTTTTTGTATTTTTTATTTAAATTCGAAATTCGATATTGGTTTTACGGGATGACCGTAAAAGTAACAAAAAATTTGAAATTGAAATAAAAAGTACAAAAAGATTCCAAAAAACCAATCTTAATTTGATTGGTTAATAAGGACATCTCTTGTCCGGGTGAGCGGTTAGTTCCAATGGAATGCTGAAAAATGTTTCTCGATGAGGGCTACTGCATAGATGTCGCTAGTGTCGCTGCGCAACTGACTAAATAAGAAACAAACAAGCTAAGATATTTGGTGTATAGGAGAAAATCGTGTCTGTACCCCTGTCCAGTGGTGATGTAGCGGTATAGCACGTGGCACGAAATGGCGAGGACTTGGGTTTATTTTTCTGGTTTTTCTATGCATCTATATTTCAGTTTGTATTTTTGATATTTAATAAAATGGGGATTTTTTTATAATCTCTGTCTGTGATTTTATTTTAAAGTGAATTGTTGCCAGGTTCGTGATGTTCAATCAGTACCGGATACCACGGGGAGAACCTCCTGAACCGGTCAGCTGACGTCACGGAGGAAGGCGTCTACGAGAGCAAATTCTCGGAGCCCTCCAGGATACTTGGTGCTGCCTTGGAGAACTTGTCTGCAGGTAAATTGACAAATCAATTAAAAATTAACATTTCTTCATTCATATTTCTTCAGCGGCAGACCGAAGAGGAGATGGCGGGACTTGGATGCGTAACAAGAGGAGTGGCAGTAGCATGCTCTCGACAGGGACGAATGGCGGAAGAAAGGGAGGGTATTGCCTGGCAGTGGGACCCTTTGACAGGCTGAAAATATTAAAAAAATTTGCTGTATTGTCTTGTCAACTGTCAAACTGGCAACAAATCTAACCTTAACGTTCATCGCATTTTCATCATCATCCCAGCCAATTTACGTCCTACTGCTGGGCACAGGCCTCCTCTCAGAATAAGAGGGCTTGAGCCGTAGTTGCCACTCGGGCCCATTGCGGATTGGGAGCTTCACACATATTGAATTGAGTTACTTCACAGCGGTGTGCAGGTTTCCTCACGATGTTTTCCATCGCCGTGAAGCTCGTGTTAAATTTCAAATGTAATTTCGCACACGAATTTCGATAAACTCAGAGGTGCGGGCCGGGGTTTGAACCCACGAATCTCAGCTTGAGAGGCGATAGGTCGAACCACTAGGCCGCCACGGCTGGACGGCACGGCACTTATTGTGGCTAAACCGTCAACTGTTGTATTCCAGGGCGTATAGGCATAATGCAGGAGAGCTGCAACTCCATATCGAGTGCAGTATGCATCGCGATACGGTACGCCGCCACCCGCCAGCAGTTCGGGACCGCTGCTCAGGAGATACCCCTCATAGAATACCAACTGCACGTGAGTTGCACTCAAAAATTAAAGTTCGTGTTGTACCGCCCCTCTCGCTCTCGTATTAAATAATGTAAGCATAAGCGGGACGGCGAAATACGAAGTTGGAATTTTGCACTTCGTAGTATAAGGCTCAGGGCCGGATTAACTATTAACCCACTAGTGTTTACCGGCTTTGCACGAGTAAATCATTAGATACAGCGGTTGGATTGAAATTTCTGAGCTTTACCACAGAGGACATATATAACAGAGACACCACCTAGTACAAGCAAAAGGTATCACGCTTGTACTGGCTATTCAACTGGCTATTTTTCTTTCCTTCGATTTTCCAATAGATGGCACCAGTGAGAACACGTATTGCCATCTAGTGAGACACTAAGGATACGGTACACTGACAACAACCAACAAGCTCACCAACTGAGCCTAGACGACTAGAGATACGCATGATGTCTGTCTTATTTACGTCAGTAGAAGAGAATGGCATGTTTCTCTCAAATAGTTTCGACGAATGTAAGCAAGCGCGGGGCAAGCCCAGCAAGTGCATTCCGGTTATTCGCCATCTAGCGTCACAATTGCAAAACACTACGAAAGCCTCATAGCTGAAATGTAGCCACATGTAGCCTATACTTTCGTATTCTCAATTTATTATTTTTATGGTGTTTCTTATCTTCAAATTAAGGAGTTGAATTAAGGTTGATGTGAAGTTGTGTTTATAAAATATGCTAGTCTTTATTTTAATCTCAATATTTCTACTTAATTCGGCTTATTCACATTTTATAATTTACAAATGTTAATAGTAGTGCCATCTATTGCTGTTTTTTTTTTGTATTAAATATAGTTTGTAGGGATTGGTAAGGCCATGGCTTTACAAAATTCCTGAAAATTGCATCATGGTTTTCATTGAAGTTGCATTAAAACAAACAGGCCCAATTTCATGACTAAGCCCAGCGGTTGTTATTTCGAGATTTTATCCCTTGAGAATATCGGAATAAAAAGTACTGTGGGGACTGTAACTTGGTAAGAGCTTAGGTACTGGGGATCAACGCGCGTGACTTTAAACTGTTAAGAAATAACCAAGTCAATTATTCCGCTGATTCAGATTTATTGTAGAACTTATAAATACATTTACATAGAATAGCACCAGCCGTTTAGGCTATCGGGAGCAATCTGCTCTCCGGCATGTAATACCCGCTGTCAATCTAACCTGCCAGGTGGTCAGTTTTACCACCTGCCAGCGGTATACAGCCTAGTTCCTACAGTACCCTGCGTGTTATTCCAGATGTCCAGCTATCTACATACCAAATTTCATCCAAATTCGTCAAGCTGTTTTAGCGTGAAGAGTAACAAACGTACGCATACACACAAACTCACAAACTTTCGGATTTATAATATAAGTAGGATTCAGTGCCGTTGACGCCCATCGGCGTCTTGGTGGTCCCTAATATAGTTACCGCAGACGCCGATGGGTGTCTAATTTAGCTTTACCTGGATGCCGCGGACGCCGATGTGCGTCTGTCTACAGAAGCGTCGGCATCGCGGCAAAGTACGAGTATATGTGCAAAAAACTGTATAAAAAAATGTAAAATAATTATTTTTCAATATAATTTGACGACCAGATGGCTGGGTTAGAGAACCTGACTACGAAGCTTGAGGTCCCGGGTTCGATTCCCGGCCGGGGCAGATATTTGTATGAAAAATACGAATGTTTGTTCTCGGGTCTTGGATGTTTACTATGTATTTAAGTATGTATCTATCTATATAATTATATTTATCCGTTGCTTAGTACCCATAACACAAGCTTTGCTAAGCTTACTTTGAGACTAGGTCAATTGGTGTGAATTGTCTCGTGATATTTATTTATTTATAATGTTTTAAACTTTCGTGATTTTCACTCATAGTAAAAATACCACTAACGGGACTTATCACGCTAAAACACACGTGTAATATTTACCTCGAGGTTTCAACCTAGTTACAGTTGCCGTGGTCACGAGTAGACTGAAAGAAAGAAAAAAAAAGAAAGAAAGAAAGAAAAATGATTTATTAACGGTCCCAACAGTACCACCACCAAACACAAAAACAATAATATATTACTATACAAGCATAATCCATACTTCCATACTATCCATCCATACTATCCATACTAATATTATAAATGCAAAAGTAACTCTGTCTGTCTGTCTGTCTGTTACACTTTCACGCAAAAACCGCTGAACCGATTTGGATGAAATTTGGTACAGAGATAGAATAGACCATGGGAAAGAACATAGGCTATCTTTTATCGCGAAAAAAGGCTTTAAGGGGTTGAAATAGGGGGTGAAAGTTTATATGGTGGAATTCGTCGCTGTCGGAAATAAAACCATGAAACTTGGCATTTAGGCACTTAATAAGAAATAAGTCGGTATGTGTTTTAGTTTTTTTGAAAATTTGACCTGTGAGGGGATGAAATAGGGGATAAAAGTTTATATGGAAGGTCGTCACGTCATTATGCAATGTATTAAAATAGGTTATTTTCAGTAAACCGTAGAAGTTTCTATGTGCTATTATTGGCAGAATAGGTACCCTAAATAAATTAAATACTTTCCAAAGTTACTATTCCACGCGGACGAAGTCGCGGGCAAAAGCTAGTTTATAATAAATTGTATGGTGCCACCAATTGTCACCGAAAAAGGGTCTCCACTCAGCATGCGTTGCTACACAGTGGGTGCAGCAACGCTGATTTACTGCAGAGCCCAAATTTGAGCTAAACGACAGCTCCACTTAAGACTGAAGTGTAGGTGTCAAGTCTGTCTAGCAGCGCGAGTCCTTCGAGGTAAATATTACTCGTGTGTTTTAGCGTGATGAGTCCCGTTAGTGGTATTTTGACTATGAAGTCTTTTTCATTCATTCAATTAATGGGTTAAGAGTACGCAACTGCGTAGGAGCCCCGTAATGGCTAGGGGGCCCCGCGCACAAAAGATATCCAAATTTGTTCATACAGAAAAAATTAATGAGAGCTAAAAGACAGGGGAAATATCGCTAGATGGCGTTAGTATCGTGAGGTTTTTTGGCGTTTGGTCTGGCTTGCAGTTGGCTCCTTTAGTTATTAGCCAATGAGGGCTATCGTTTTTTGTCTCACTAGATGGCGCACTGTTGCGTGAGGTTTTTAAGTATGGTTTTGAAAGTCTGTTATTACGGGCGTGAAAACAAAGTTTAGATTAAAATCATATTTAATACACATTAAAACCGTACCATATAAATATCGAGCATGCCACAGTGTTGCATAGTCCCCGTTTTGTTCGAAAAAAGGGAGGACAAAGGTTTCCGAAAGACAAAACTGTCTCAAAACACAGACATTCATTGCCTCGGAACGCATATTTGCCATAATTAATTTCAGATGTTACAAAATATTCACAAAAATATTCTAATTATAAATAAACCGCGTAGCTCACCCAAAACTATGAGATTTGACATTTCGGAGATCTCACGCTACACTAGCGCCTCTAGTGGCGAATTCATACGCGATAGCCCTAATTGCAAGCAAGACAGTAGCGTCAAAAAACCTCACGGTACTAACGCCATCTAGCGATGTTTCGCCTGTCTTTTAGCCCTCATTGAAAGTTTTGTGTTCTTTGTTCTTTAAGGGCCTATTTCACCACTTCTGGACTAACTTTAAGTGTCAGATAAAAGTAATGTCGTCTTTGTTTATTCGGACAAAACAAACAGAGACGGCATCACTGATATCCGTCACTTAATGTTAGTCGACATGTGGTGAAACAGGCCCTTAGTGTATGTGTGTAGACATCAGTAATACAAAATTGAAAATACAAACTGAAATAAAGATGCACAGAAAAACAGAAAAATAAGACCATCACTGTGAATCGAACCCAGGTCCTCGGTAATCCGTCTCGGTATAGCACGCGGTAAAGATTACCGAGGACCTGGGTTCGATTCCCAGTGATGGTCTTATTTTTCTGTTTTTTCTGTGCATCTTTATTTCAGTTTGTATTTTCAATTTAGGTTTTACGGGATGACCGTAAAAGTAAAAATTTGGAATTGAAATAAAAATACAAAAGATTCCAAAAAACCAATCTTAATCAGTAATACACTTTCTTAGAAAAATGTTTGCAATATACTATGCATAATAATACTATGCATACATGCTTAGGAGTTACCATGGCAACAACCTGCACTTTGATTAACTCATTAGTTTTTTTACCCATTCTGTTAGTTGATTTGATGTTGTGATGCCCGGGGACCGAAGTCCAAACGATGAGCGTCGGAACTTGTACTCATGCGTCCGAGTTGAGAAACTTCGATGGCGCGATGTAGCAGTTTCTATATTTGCTCACTAGATGGCGCTAGGAGTCGCTATATAAGTGCCGACTGGTCATATATTTTTCATTGCAGTTCTATTGCATTCACAACTGCACGCTGGCTGTAAGTGTCTAACTCAGTGGCGTAGCTACCAAGGGGCTAGGCGGGGCAGTGCCCCGGGGCCCTCAAGCTCAGGGGCCCTCGAAATTCTGCTTTCTAGCTGATGATAAAGGCTTAGCATTTTTAAAGTATTTGTATATCATGCTTAGTAATAAACGGTCTTAACTCAAAAATCGTGAATTTTGGCAAATCGAGTTTAAAGTTTAAGTAATTAGCACTTCTCGTTTCCGTTGAATTATTTGGTATAGTTAACTATGTTTTTTATAATTCCTAGCGTTGTATATAATGTCTACTTGCACTTTTTTCTTATAAACCAATTTGTTTTTATATATTTAATAATATTGCTAAGGTTTAAAAAAAATTGCATTCATATATCACTTTATTACAAAATGTAGCAAAATGTAGCGAAATAATAAAAATAATAAACGATGCAAGTCTTAATACAACACCAAGTATTCAAGGATTATTTTTAATAAAACGAGGCAATCCGAATTACATCACTTCATTTTGCGTTTGATTTTTGTGCTAAAAAGAAGTAAATCCAAATATGCTTTTATTTGCTTAAAAGTTATTCAAAATACTCATGTTTTCCTTCTTGCAATAACGATCTATCTTCAAATGGCTCACGAAAGCCAACTTCTTGCTCGCAAGTAAGTCGGAACATGACTGAAGTTAGCTGCTTTAGCACCAAATGAAATTTGCAATTTTGTTAAAAGTAAAACGCACCAAGTCGTGCTACAACCTTGGCTCCCGAGATTCACTAGAGAACGCTTTAAGGAGATAAACATCCTCACAGTAGCTTCACAGTACGTACATGATGTGATATTGTATACACACAAGAATATCGAGTCCTTTAAGAAAGTGTCAGACGTACATGATATCAATACTCGTAATAAGCACAAGCTTGCAGTTCCTAAATTCCGTCTACGGAAAGTAAGCAAATCTTTTGTGGGAAACTGCGTGAGATTTTACAATAAAGTTCCTGTAGAAGCATGGAAATTGCCACACAACTCTTTTAAAGAATACATAAAGAGTGCACTCCTGAAGAAAGCTTACTATAAAGTTGAGGAGTACTTATGTGATGATGCGACATGGCCAAAACTGAAAGCCGATGACAAATTGGGATGTTGATGTGTGATGTGATGTACTCGTATTTGTGTGTGTGCGCGCGCGTGTGTGTGTGTGTGTGTGTGTTTATGTCGGTGTATTTGTATTGTATAGTGTTGTGAAGTGTGACTTGGCAGTGTCCCGGCGCATTTCGTGTCTAGTTTCTGGTTCTGTTGCCGTTGTCCGCGTTGCAGAATTTAATTTATAATATTTATTAGTTTGACATTTGGAGACCTTGTACATCTCCATTTCTATATTTTAATAATTATTATTAGTTTTTGACCTTGGAGGCTTTTTACACCTCTGAAGATTGTATAATTTAATTAATTTAATTGGTTTACTTTGACATTTAGAGACTATATACATCTCTGAATTATTTAGATTAGTAATTTTATTGTTAACATAGGGACTTCATACATCCCCTTGCTGTATAATAATTTTATTATTAACTCAGGGACTTTATACATCCCCTTGTTATGTTTAAGGCTGTATATTGTTAAGCTTATGGATTTTAAACTTTTATATTTTTAGTTTAAATTCTAGTCACAGGCTCGCGACGTCGAAGTTACCAAGACGATCCCATAGAGCTTATGGGAACGGAAGCAATATCATGCCCTCGGTACCGCTCTGCTTTCAGAGCATGACATGAGTGCGTGTGAGCTAACTTTGGGGGCGGCAGACGTGAACTTGCCTTCGAAATCCAAAAGCTTAATGGTTACTTGACCTGAAATGTATATTTCAGAACTAAATTATTGTTATTATTATTTTAAAATTTATGACGGTGGAAGCATTCTACACTTCCACTGAACGTAGATATAGTTAGTGTTTAGTATTTTAACTAAGGGACCCCATACATCCCTGTATTTCTTTTATTTTTTTGTATTTTTTTTTCTTTAATTGTATAATATCGTTTTTAAGTATTTTATTTGTAATTATATTTTTATGAAAAAATGACTTTCTGCCAAGTTTCTTGCGGCGCATTCTTCTTGGCAATGATGGTCTTTCCGAAAGCGCTGGTAGTTTAAAAAAATGACGTGTAAAAGTGCCCATTGCGGCCTATTTACTGAATAAATCATTTGAATTTTGAATTTTGAATTTGAATTTGAATTTGAATTTTTGAATTTTGAATATCTCTTTATAATACGCGATTTAGGCTGGTTTAAGAAAGAGAGCCGATAGTGCTCTCAGATATAAGCCGTTTTAGTACAATAACTAATTTTTCGCCAATTTTGAGTTAGGCCCGTTTATTACTAAGCATGCGAATAATGATTTTACTTCAAAAAACCTTACCAGTTTTGATAGCAGTGGGCCCCATTTTTTTATTTGCCCCATTGCCCTAGGTTACCTAGCTACGCCACTGGTCTAACTGTCAATTGATTGTCATTGCGAGTGTCAGAAACGTTACGATAGACCTATGGCTGGGCTGGTCCAGCTGGTCTGTATAGGGCCTAGGCAATAATGTACTGTTTTTCGTTTCCAGCAATGGCGGCTGTTCGGCTACGTGGCAGCGTCAGTGGTGTTCAAACTGTACATCCAGAATATGACCCAGGTGTATCTGAAGGTCGTAGAGAAATCCAACAGCGGTCAGAAGCTCGACAATTTGGTATGTTTTTAGGCTACTTTATGTGTTACTATAGTGAAAATTCGATTGTCGTACGCAAATACAACGTATTTGCACTACGTTTAGTTTTACAATGGATGGTTCTAATTACATATTTTATTTCGAAGAATTTTGAGTACGAATTGGAAAATGAAAGATTATTATTATTATAATAGTCGCGTTGCTCCGAAGACGAAGGGCTACGGATTAGCCCGAAACAGTCGGGCTAAACTCGATTTAAGACGTGAGTTATCCGGGTCATTATATTTTATATTGTGTCCCAATGTTGGAAAAAGGTCTCCCTGGTAGATACGCGGAGTTATTTATTGAATGCCTTTCTACCTATTGTTATTTTCCTTTTTTTTATCTTACCCATTTTATATTGTGTGTTTTAGCTTATACTGTTACTACCTACTTATAAATTACACAGTGCATTCGTTTTAACCTGGAATACTGTGTAATGTTTTTGAATAATAACTCGGGAACGGCTGGACTGATTTTGCGAATTATTCTTTAGTTGTGTTTGTTATTGTCAGTAGAAGGTTTTTATGGAAGAAAATTTAGAAAAATACAACGGGGCCGAAGCCGCGGGCAACAGCAAGTAAATAATAAATAAATATAAATTGTGCTTAGCTTTTGGCGATAGTTTTTTTTATTTAGAAAAAAATCCTTAGTAATCGTAATCATTGTTGTCAAATCGATTTATTTATTTTTATTTGACATTATAATTAAGAATTAAACTGATGGTTAATGTAAAATATCTCTTTTTTTTAGGCAAAAGTAAGTGTCAAATATGTTTTTTTTAAACTAATTTTACGCATTGCTGGTCAGGATTTGAAACAGCATCTCCTGTGGCTTTACGCACTACGGGATTCCCGGTAGTCTGGTTGGTATGTCTCTGGGGTTTGATCGTCATCCGTAGGACGTCCACTTGCCTCCCTCATAGACCTCAAGTTACTTCAGTTGGGAGCGGCCCCACGGCTTTAACCAGACCATCCGTCCGTCTCGTTGGTGGCTGTCCTACGCTGCGTTGCGCTACGCTGTGCTTGCAAGTTTTTGAAGTGACGAAAATAAAGGAAAGAAAGAAAGAAAATAAATTTATTAACAACACAAGACACAACAATAGTATTAAGTACAAATAGACAACACGTAGGAAAGTATGTGTCATTGCGGTTGCGAATCGGACACTGGCTCAGCATAATGCTGAAGCGTTAATAATAAACACCCCAGCGCTGATTTTCAGCCAGCACCGTTGGTGACCCTCGGACCGCTACAAAGATATACTACACAGTTTTATTACTATACATAAGACTAAATAAGTAGATAATTTGTAAACTATGAAACATATTATGTATTTATTTTGTGGCTTTAAAAGACATCCATCAAAGAAGAAAGGAAGAGGTTATCCGTCATAATCATAATTATAGTATTTATTCAATAAACAATACAACCTGGATTGTTTCAAACAATCTTGTTGGTGGGCGTCTCTGGCGTTTGTGATTGGTTTGTGGTTGGTGAATTGGTTGAAATGAGCCAATCGCAAGCAAGACTAACATCAGACAGACCTCTCGACACTAACGCCATCTAGCGATGTTTCCACGGCGTCTTACGACAGCGTGTTGTTTCAGAGCGAGACGGTGTCAGAAATCCACGCTATGGTGTCCAGCAGCAAGCCGATGATGACGTGGACGGTGCTCCGAGCGGCGCAGCAGTGTCGAGAGGCTTGCGGCGGACACGGCTTCCTCAAGGTAAAATCAACGTCATCATCATCATCCTACAGCACACTGCTGGACATAGGCATCTTCCATAGCGCGCCACAACACTCTGTCTTCAGCACCTCGCATCCATCCGCCGCCAGCGACTCTCTTTAGGTCGTCCGTCCACCGTGCCTCAGGACGCCCTACACTACGTTTTCCCGTCCGTGGGCTCCATTCGAGGACTCGTCTGCTCCACTGTTCATCGGTCCTGCGACAGACGTGGCCGGCCCAACGCCACTTCAGCGAACTAATGAGGGCTATCGCGTGTGAATTCGCCACTGAGGCGCTAGTTCGTGAGGTCTCCGAAATGTCAAATCTCGGATTTGATCCTTCGAAGAAACCCCTGGCATTGCTCTCTCCATAGCTCGCTGAGTGACCTGTGAATTTGACAATCAACATGATTCTGAAGATTCTGCTTTGGCTTTTGAGGCTCTAACAAGCACTTATGCATGTCAATAATCTCTTCTACCGTTTCGGAAAAACGTTTATTGAGATTCCGGCAAGAAACTCAAAGAGGTATATATTTTTTAAGGGTCAAATACACTATGTCTTTGCCTGCATGCTTATTTACTTGATAGCTATTAGATTTTATATGAGGTACTTGCAGAGATGGGGGCGTGCAATCGGGAAAAATACATTATGAACGACTGGGATGGGAGGTCCTCCACTGTCTGGGACTGTTGCCGGCTAAAAAACCCGGCTGCACGTTGCCAACTCCCTGGAGGAGAACGTTGGAGGCACAGATATAGATTACACTAGATTACGCAAATGCATCTACTTCGCGTGTCCGAACCCCGACCAAACGTCGGGGTTGGCCCCATACAAAGACTGACCGCTAACTGACTAATCATGACCAGTGACTGACTCGAGCCCCACGGCGCGGGCGGGCGGCGCATTTGAAATGATTTTGCGCGGATATCGGGGAATTCACATAGCTAATTCGCTCTTGAGACGTCACAGTAGACATAAAAAAGTGACACGGTTGGTTTCTATAATCTATATCTTTGGTTGGAGGGGTTTAATGATCTTGCTCTGTTACACATTATTTTAACCTGACTACGAAGCTTGAGGCTCGATCCCCGGACGGAGCAGATATTTGTATGAATAATACTAATGCTTCTTCTCGAGTCCTGGATGTTTAATATGTATCTATAATCTAACAGCCTTATTCATAAAAAAACCTTAATTGAGGTTTGGTCGGTCTGTTACTTAGCAGACTGATTAAGCTTGTTAGACGGTTGTCAAGAAGTATGATTCATAAACGCTTGCTAGCAGTCTGCTAGTTGTTGAGCTGCTGATAGACGGATTAGACGCGTTATGTTGGCCACCTTGACAAATCAAAGACAAAAAATGGCCTAATCGATAATTTAAAAAAAAATTGACAGCAGTGACAGCAAACTAGCAGGAAAAAAAATAAAAAGCGAGATGTTTGTTTTCCCGCCATTTCCGATCCGCATGTTTATGTTGTGCAAAAAGCCATAATTATGTTAATCATCCTAATTTTTTTTTTCATATTTATTGTTGCTAATTTAGAGGATTTTTAAATACAAATTCCTGAAAATAAATTTTCCTGTTTTTTTTTTTAATCTTTGCGTAGCCCTGTCTTCACTTTAAATATCTTCGGTATGGTTTTTTGCTCTTGTCAAAGTCAGCTGTTCAAACTTGTGGCGGCCATTTTGTGACTTAGCAGGGAGATAAAGGAGGGTCTACGGTCCTCTAACTTTAGCAGAGCCTTGATCGACTGATTAGCGCTAACAGACGTTTATGAATCATGTTTTTTAGCATCGGGCCTTTAAGGAGCCTTCAAGGAGGCTCTAACTTTTTATGAATAAGGCTGTAAGTATGTTTATCCGTTGCCTAGTACTCATAACACAAGCTTTGCTGACTTTGGGACTAGAACGATTGGTGTCAAGTTCCCCGTGATATTTATTTACTGTTTTTTTTTCTTAGCGAGCGAACCTCGGCGACATTCGCAGCAACCACGAGGCGACAGTGACGTATGAGGGTGACAACAGCGTGCTGTGCCAGCAGGCCGGCAACTGGCTGCTGCGGCAGTACGGCGCCGCGTGCGCCGCGCAACCGGTGGACTCGCCACTGGGCACTGTGGCCTTCCTCCAGCGGGGGGAGGACATCCTGGCGGAGAAGTTCCAGGCGCGAGCGAGCGACGACCTCAAGACTACTGAGATGTGAGTTCGTGTTCTTTTATTCAAACTGATGTTTTTTCTATAAAAAAGATCGTGCACACGGGGTAGAGAGAGGACGGTGCCGCGTTTCGCTTTGGTTTAATTAGGTTTACTTTTTAATATGATTTCACGCAGATATCATTATAAATAAGGATTTTAATTCATGTAGAAGCGTATGTATGCGCTCTAAATTGTACTAAAAATTCGTTAATTTCAATTTGTGCAAAGTTATTAGCCAATTTTAGGTATTATTATTTACTGTTTTTATAATATGTTTTAAACAAGTGTGAAAATTTGCAAGCAATTGTGAGTTCGTCATAGTTATTCATTACCCCTATCTCGGCGTGCGGTGCCAAATTCTGCTTCGCAGTCAACCAGTTTATCAAACTATTCATAGTTTATTTTTTGTTACAGTTATACTATCAACGTACCGTTGGCTGCTCTGCTACCTCCTTAAGGAAACCCACGACCAATACCAGTCCCTGATCGCTTCAGGCCTCACAAAGTTCCACGCCAAAGCGAAAACGCAAGTCTACAAATGGCAGACACTAACACAAGTCTACGCGGAATACCTCGCACTTATGTTTAGTTTAGAATCAATAGGACGAAAAGAAAAAGATCTCCAACCGGTGCTGGAGAAACAGTTCTTGTTATACGGCCTGTGGTCGTTAGATAGACATTTGGTGGAGTTGTACCAAGGCGGGTTTGCCCAGGGGGAGGGTTTGGCTAAGTTGTTGAGGCGGGCGGTTTTGGAACTTTGCTCTGATGTGAAGAACGAGGTTGTGAGTATAGTGGACGCGTTGGGGCCGACGGATTTCGTGCTCAATTCTGTGCTGGGGAAGAGCGATGGCAAGGTAAGAAGCTAGGCTGCTAATTAGACTAGACTTATTATACTTAGACCTGAGGCCGTATCGTCTAACATTTCTGTCACTCGCGATCACAAATGACAGTTTTTGTATGTCACTGTCAGAAACGTTAAAGTGCGGCCATATGCAGGTGAAAACGATAGTGATTCCAAGTGCGTCAGACAATAAGGCTCACAGGCCGTATTGCCTAAAGGTGCGACCACATGCAAGTCGCTCGACGCTCGTTTCCAGCGTCAAAACTGGTCACATGTCATCATCATCATCATCATGTCAGCCGAAAGACGTCCACTGCTGGACATAGGCCTCCCCCAAGGCTCTCCACTCAGACCGGTCTTGTGCTTTTCGCATCCACCGCGATCCCGCGATCTTAACCAGGTCGTCGCTCCATCTTGTTGGAGGTCTACCGACAGCTCGTCTCCCGGTCCGCGGACGCCATTCGAGAACCTTTTGACCCCATCGGCCATCAGTCCTGCGAGCAATGTGCCCCGCCCATTGCCACTTCAGTTTCGCAATTCTTCGAGCTATGTCGGTAACCTTAGTTCTACTGCGGATATCATCATTTCTGATTCTATCCCGCAGAGAAACCCCGAGCATAGCCCTCTCCATAGCCCTTTGAGTGACTTTCACATATCACATAGCGATAAAGCTGAAAATGTTGAGCTTTATCGCTGGAAAAAAACCTTTTCAATTTCGGCAAAAACACTGTTATTTTTTTTTTCATTCACTCCAATTTCTTTTATACCACTGCCACGACTGCTACTAAATGAGATTAACCCGTCGAACGCCCTGCGCGCCACAGTGGCGCGTATCGAAGTACTCGTGATTAGTAAATTTTTGTTACTAGTTTCGATCACCCTTTAACATAGGGTACTAGTCCAAAATTTCCCAAAAAAGTCGTTGGTCGCGCGACGGGTTAAGAAATCAGCGTCCAAGACCAAGATCATTCCTGCAAGCAGCCATCTTGTCGCTGCTGCTCGACGCGGCGACTTGACGCTACTTTTTTGAGTCGCGGGAAATTCAAAATCACATTCAAAATGGGGTCACGTGACCAGATTTATCGCTGCAAACGAGCGAAGAGCGACTGCATGTGGCAGCACTTTGAGACTTATAAGTCAACACCAGTCATCCATTTATTATGTTGGTGAACGCCCTACGCTGCCAAACAGCGGGAGTTATTCCCACCTGTTACCACCAATTTTTACCAGTGGTAACAGCTGGTGGGATTTTTTCCCCATCTTTTACCTACTTTAGTAGTTACCACCAATTACTTTAGTGGTAACAGATAGCAAAAATATTCGCAAGATAAAAAAACTCCATAATTATTAAATAGAATAGAACCTTTTTTAATATGTTGACAATAACCTGCTGAAAATTAAAATGAATGTGGTGGGGTAACTACTTGGATTTTTTTCCCATCTCATACCCACTAAAGAAATTGGTGGTATCTACTGGAAAAAAAATCCCAGTTGTTACCACCAATTACTTTAGTGGTAACAGATGGCAATTTCTATTCCCGTTAGTTACCAGTGGTAACAGGTGGGAAAAAAAATCTCACCTGTTACCACTGATATCAAAATAAAATAACCCATCAGCGGTCATTCGGGAACTTGTCTAATCTTGATACTCTTCCTTTCCAGTTGTACCAAAACCTTCAAAAGGAGTTCTTCCACAATCCAGGCGGCCTGCAGAGGGCGACGTGGTGGCGCGACGTTGTACCCTCCAAGCTCTAGAATACCTTTCACCTTTACTGTGACACTCCCAAGAGACGAAGGTATTTGACGTGATAGAAGTTTTTAGGAAGAAATTTTTCAAAGTGATAGTATGATGGTGTTACACTGCCTTTATGCGTTTTAAACTGAAACAACTTATTGTTAGGTGTTTAGCTGTCAAATCTAGGTTTACATTGGGGTAGTCGAACCGTTTGATTTGAGTCTCTAATTTTCCGCTGAAAATATTTTTCTCTGATGATTTCAAACTGTTTCATATGGACGATAGATTTTTTTTTACATGAATCATTTATTCACTATTCGCAAAAACAGTAAGGTCCGACCGAGACTGTTTTTCTAATCTCGGCCGAGACCGAGACCGAGACACAAAAAAATAAGGAAATTTGTTGGCTGTAGGGCCGTACTATTTTATATGGCGAGGAATGCCAATACTCAAAAATATTAGCGTTTCGCTTGTTACTCTTGTTAGCGGGTGTCAGTCAGTAAGTAGCAAGTGCCAGACGCCCGAGCCCGGGCAAGGCGACCAATCAAAATCCCAAGGAAAGCGCGCGCCAATATTTAAATTGAGTGCCGCCGCGGAGTCTCGGTCGCCGCCTGTTTTGGGCCAAGACAGACCGAGATCTCGGCCCGATTTTTGGCCGAGATTTGACGAAACCGAGACCGAGATCTCGGTCGGGCCTTAAAAAACAGTTTGATAGTACAGTTAAGACAAAACAAAAAAAAAGAGCTGGTTTTATCCTATAGGATTCTACAGGATTGTCCTGAAATATATCCTGTACAGTTTCCAGTTTTAGAAAAAAAAAAAATCGTTCGTCCGTATGAAACAGTTGGAAAATTAATCATTTAGAATATTTTTGGTGAAAAGCTAGGATCCTGTTTCATTTTTGATTCACCGTAGAACCTTCTCACAGTAAGCGTCATAATGAATATCGTTCTCAGGCAATGCGATGTCAATATAACATTTCTGAGGCTTCCACTTTGAGTTACTAATCAGTTGGTTCGATTACATGTCAAAATACTAGCATTTGCCCGCGACTGCACCTGCGCTGTATTCGTTTTGCGCTATCCCGCGGGCTATGCAATCATCCGGGATAAGAACTATCCTACATATGTCCTTTCATTGTTTCAAACTGTCTCCGTACCAAATTGAATTTAAATCGATTAAACGGTTTAACCGTCAAGAGGTAGAAGGACAGACCGAGATACTTTCCTTATTACGGTATTGGTTAATAAGAATAATAAAGTGAAAAGGAAATAACACCCATTTGCAGCCATTCTTATACTAACATAAAAGCGAAAGTAACTCCGTCTGCATGTACTCTTCAATCTTAAACCGCTGAATCAATTAAAGCACAGTACCCGGCGATAAAGATTGCACATCGGTCTTTGGAAAGAGACAAATGGCTGTTTACGACTATTTCCGAACACTGACGGCCGTCCATCAAGCATCGTATTTATTAAGTGACGTTTGATATCAAATAAAATACTGCACTTTATGAACTTAATTAGTTTACGTCAAATTAATGACATGTAAACTTCGGATATCTATAGAGAGCCGTTGCAAATACTAGAAAAAGGATAGTTCCCCCTTTTTCCTAAAGATGCCATCGTACATGACTTAAAGTTGGGGGGTTTCAACAACTCTATATTATATATTTTCATCTAAATGCGTCCGTACTCTATTACAGCTGTACAACGACTGACAAACGTCACATAAGTAGTGTGTGAGAGCGCTCTACGAAGCCGAAATTTGCAGAGTCTCTTTCCAAATACCGATGTGCTATCTTTATCGCCCGGTACTGTAATAATTTAATTCCATTTTATTTCTGGTACAGAAACAATTTGACATCCTGTGAAGGGCACAGTTCCCGCAAAAACGAGCTAAACGAATACTTCGCAGACGGAATCGTGGCCTACAGCTAGTCTTTAATAATTTTTGACCAACTACGAATGTCAAGTCCGATTTTGGTGGCATTATAGGGTTAGGTTAGGTAACCGAATGGGATCCGAGGGATGGGCATAGGAGCAGAGGCAGACCCAAGAGACCTGAGCGCTTTTCAACTCGATTGGCAGGTGCATGCCCAGGACAGGGAAGAGTGGCGGAGAAAAGGGGAGGCCTTTGCCCAGCAGTGGGACATAATACAGGCTACATTAAAAAAAATAGGGTTAGGGTTAGTAGTTTTCATTTTGCCCCTTAGTTCGAAATTACCCCAGTCCATCAAATTGTATAATTTAACCCAGTGACTTGAGATTAGACCGCCTTTACTGTATCGACATAAAATTTATCCGCATGTCACAATTTTTGAGATTTACTTCGCATACATAGACGACTTATTTTACTGTAAATTAATATCTCTGTATGATTCTCTGTAATGTTTGATTATGAAAACAAAAACTTTTTTGTAGTTAATTCGTTTGTTCACTGAAGCGATTTGTATGTTGTTTTTTTTGTGTAAAGTTTTTGAGTAATTTTCGTTGCCATCAAAAGTCTTCTCATATTTTTGCTGTAGCAATACCATTTTTGTAGTCACTAAACGTGCATTTGGAATCAGCATTTTACGCCAAATATTGTATGAATGTTACGAATTATTTTCGTATATTATGTTTTATTTTAGTTATAGGTAGGATCAGTTGGGGTAAATAAGTCGATAGGGGTAATTACATCTCTGGGTTGTTTGCATGAGACTAACTATTGAATTTAGTAATTTAAAGTATTTTTTTTCAATGAAACTTACTTATAAAAGCAATTAGATCTTTCTGAGTATGAAACTGCCCCTTATAGCATATTTATCCCAATTGAATATATAATAATTATTTTATATTTTTTTAAGTATAGTATTTTTCTGAAATAAATATAATTGCTTAATTGATAACAATATAATCATCGCTTAAAAGCGTATTGTATTAAAAGTTTTTATAATAGGTAATCAGATTATTTTAAAAATATTTAGCCCTACGCCAAGAAAGGATTTTACCTTTTAACTTGGTTGATTTCAGAAAATTAATATTATTAAACCAACCTACAAAATAATTTACTCATTTTTAATTTAATTAAAAAAGACGAAATTCTCAATTGGATAGCATTTATTTCACAATAAACTCTGATCAGGGTTTAATGAAATTAAATTTAAATTTTATTCTAAATAATTATGTATTAATATATAACTGTGTCCGTATGTACAAATGTGTTCGTCACCCGTGGCTACACTAAAAGTGTTACCTAAACGAGTATTAAATATTTTATAATGTCGGTTAAATGGCAGTGGATGGATGATGTCTGAAATTATTTGTCTCATATTGTACATTTGTCAAAATCTTTTAAATGACTTTCAATCATACAAACATATCGAATGAAATATTTCACATGTCTTTTTTTGGTGCCCAAAACAAAAAGTAGCAGCACGTCTTTTGAGCATGATTGAACACGATTTTAATTTTAATTCAGTTTGTGTCCAAATAAACATTTAAATATTTAGCAGTTCGAGGTGTGAGTGGCAGTCAACCAATTTGATTTCTGTGCCACCACAGAATCGTGTCGTAATGGCATTTTACGTCATTCGATCGTTATCGAAAACAAATGTACGAGTTGACACTTCTTACTCTTGTTAGCGGGTGTCAGTGAGTTGCAAGTAGATACCACACGCGCGAGCCCGGGCGGGGCGACCAATCAAAATCCCAAGGAAAGCTCGTCCCACCGCGGAGTTTCGGTCGCCGTCGAGAAATGGCTGTTTTGGGCCGAGACCGAGACCGAGATCTCGGCCCGGTTTTTGGCAGAGATTTACCGAGACCGTGATCTCGGTCGGACATAAACATTGTTATAGACAAATAAAATTATTTATGATGAGGTTCCATGGTGGTCCAGAAATCAAATTAATAGAATGTATGTATGTACGTTACACATTTAACTTTGTGTATTGATTGTTCTTTGCAATGTGTAACTTTTTTAAATGTATACAATTGAATATTTACATCCACTGCAGCACAATAACGCATACCGCCGAATTATTTTAAGATTCCATGCAGTATAGCTGATTAACATTATTTTATTTTGTATAATTTTTTTGATAGTTGAAATGTTATTTTATTTTTATTTTTAGTCTTGTTCGTGTTATTTAATACTAAGCGAAACTATTATAAGGACCGTCAACGTCGTGTACACTGTCCAGCATTCCGTGTATTTTAAGTAAAACATAATAATTAATATATTTTGAGGAAAGCTTTTCATAGAAAAATCGCTGAGTCACTAGAGCTATTGTTACGGCGAAAATTCTAACAGTAACGCTGCTTTTCAACCAGAAATCCACCATGCATGCTGATTTGCAGGTGGTAGGACCTTGTGCAAGGTCCGCCCGGACTGCTACCACCATCTTGCTCGCTAATCCTGCCGTGAAGCAGCAGTGCTTGCACTGTTGTGTTTCGGCGTGGAGAGTAAGACAGCCGGTGAAATTACTGGCACTTGAGGTATCCCATCTTAGGCCTCTAGGTTGGCAACGCATCTGCAATACCCCTGGTGTTGCAGATGTCTATGGGCGGTGGTGATCTCTTATCATCAGGAGACCCACTTGCTCGTTTTCCATTCAGTAGAATAAAAAAAAGTGCAATGACTGTGTTTTTCATTAACCAATAGGAACGCTTCATTTACCTCGCCTCGCTCCGCTCTGCTGTTTCCACCAGAGCGGTGCTGTGCTAGGCTAGATAAATGAAGTGTTTCTATTGGTTAATGAAAAACACATTTCTCGCAACACAACACATCCTCTCGCATTTCTGTTGGAAACGCATATTAACATTTTTCATACAAAATTGATGCCATGTTCAAGCATTTTACATCAAAAATTAATGAGTGTATAGAAATTGGTGCCCTCATTTACTATATAAACCCTGAATTATATTTCACATTATATTATATTAATTACGGTTATATTTTATTTCATGTAAGCGTGCTCCAGGTGCATAATGTTGCTAAAATATATTCATGTTTATGTTTAAAATGATATTAAAATTAAATGTTCGATACATTTCCATGTAAAAAAAAAACCTGTTTAATGAATTCTAAATATCGTACCTAAGTACTCTTTGACAGGGTAGTCAATACTTTAACGGTGTATGTATAGTTAATAATTAAATAATTATTTTTGTCCAATGGAATGTTACTGTTAACTTATGGCTGTTGTCACATTCATTGTTTGTTTTTGGTTATCTTGAATCCACTGTTTATTTTTTACTTGTATATGAAACGGATAAAATTCCATGTATCTGCATCATTTTTAATATTTCCTATCGGTTTTGGCGAAGCGTTTGTTTGACGCGACAGTCACTAAAGTTACCCTATTTCTGATAGATTGATAAAACGTTAACTTGGTACTGCTAACTTACGAGATACTAAATACAACACATCAAGCCAAACTGTACATTTTCTACACCGTGTTTTTTTGATATCCATTAACTTTATCGCAAAAAAAAACGAAAATAAAAATCTTTTTTTTTCTTGCTTTACATTTATTGTTAATTGTTAAAATGTTAAATAAACAAACTTGACAAGTGACATTGACGTGAAACATAAGAGAGGCATTAAAAATCCACATATTATAACTTTCTTTTGCTAAATATCTGTGAATTAAACACGGGTTAGTTATGCACATTGAAAAAAAATTGTGAAACTGATTTGAAAAAAAAAAAAAAAAACTCTTTTACTGCTAATACTTAATTATCTTAACTTTTGATTATATTTTAAACAGTAAGAGTTAGGCCACTAGTGTCTTAGAGAAATTAAGTTCATTTGACCTGTAGATTGTCCCCTTTAAATTAACGGATATCAAAAATAACACGGTGTGTAATTTGTGTGCGTTGCACTGCGTATCCCAGTGGTCGACATTTCATAGGACAGGGTTTCTCAAAGTGGGGTACGCGAACCCCTAGGGGTTCGCTATTCGACGGTAGGGGGTTCGCGACAAGGTTTACGTGATGGTGGCTGCAAGACTGGCAGGATGATTAAGATTTGTTTTTGGAGTCTTTATGTATTTTTTATTTCAACTCCAAATTTGTTACTTATTTCTTTGATATTTGTTTCAGTTTATACCTATTTTCGTTGACAAGACGATTCTTACCTATATTTGTTACCTTTTATTGAAATAAATAATATACATTATATTATCGTGATGATTGAAATAAAAACTTAGTTTCTCCAACAGCCAGTTTTATTACTTTCTTTGGGGGGGGGGGGGTAGGGGTTCGCTGTCGTCTAGAAACTTAACTTTAACAGGGGTACGTGGAGCCATAAGTTTGAGAAACCCTGCATAGGACCATGATGTAACCCCGAGAGAGTATTGATTTATTTTGAAATTCGTTGTACATAAC
This sequence comes from Choristoneura fumiferana, assembly GCF_025370935.1. NCBI lineage: Eukaryota > Metazoa > Arthropoda > Insecta > Lepidoptera > Tortricidae > Choristoneura > Choristoneura fumiferana. The sequence continues at coordinate 1,804,149 of NC_133476.1, read as the reverse complement.
AATTTACGTGATGCTATGCGTATTTCTTGCAAAAATTCAATTCTTTGTGAGACGTAATGTTATAGTGTATTATAAAATAATCATGACTTAATAAAGTTGACATAATTTTTTAGCACCGTTTAAAACTCAATCTATAAATCAAAGCGTATCTTGTAAACTCGTCACTGTCAGAGGTTTTAGCTCAATAGTTTTCGTAATTAAACATACTGAGCGGCAAAGAACCTGGCCCTCGAATGTATGCAAAAATGGGCCAAATTTTGTGCCGCTGAGTATATGTAGGTCATTCTGTTAACTTGTACAAGTTTAGGACTCCAAAAATATTCTTGTTATTGCCGTAACTGTTTTCTATTTTTAACAACAGTGTATGTAACTGTACATAACTACGCATTATGTACAGTTACATACACTGTTTTATCTTCACACATATTATAAACAAAACCACAGACAGATATCGAGATAGACGACAAGAGCGCTTCAGACTGTATGAGAACCAAGCGTGTCGAATTTTTCATATCTACGATGACGTCACGAGCGAGATTTAGTGACGGGTAATCAAGACCGCACGGTACCGATTCAAAGGCGCGCGGGACCGATTCAAAGGCGGACCGGCGGCTTTTTCAAAGCTCGCGCATTTAGGTCAAACAAAACTTTAACCGTGGATCAAACTTTTTACACGCAAGGTAGGTAAACTCTTAAGGTCCATCTCGATATAATGTCTGTGACAAAACAAATCTTTGCAACAAGACATTCTGAACATCAATGGCGGTAAATGATAAGTTTTCTGACGCATGTCACGCAATCGTAGTTTTTTTTTTAATCGAGACAAACTAGACGCGGCGTCGACTCTCATATCGTTCGATATCATGTTTGCGAGATTTGTCAAAGTTGTTTGCAATTGAATTAGAATTGAGGTCCAATCTGCTTTGTTTTTGAGAATTGTTCGAAAATTTTCTAACAAAACAGTTATTATTTATTGTTTTTGAACACATCACAGAGGGTTTATTATATGTGTGTAGACGGTGAAGTATTTAAAAGTGCTGAAGATTTATAATGTTGATTTTAAAAAGTATTTAGGACAGGAGTTGACACGCGAATTCCCTGTTGCTAAGAAAAATTACCACATTTGTCACGTATAGCAGTGGTTTCCGATCCTTTTTATGCTCCGACTCTCACACATGTTGACGGCGACATTTCGTAATTTTTTTGCGACACCTTTTTTAAAGGAAATACCTGCGTGTAACTCTAGATGCAAGTGCAGCCGATCCAAGTGTACCGTCTGGCGACACCTCTAAAACAGTGCCGCTACGTCCTGGGGCGTCAGAAAGTTTGATTATCAGTACCTTTTAAATAAATAAATACCTAGTTTGTTTATACTCTATATTGTATTTAAAAAGGAAATACAAAAAGGTTACAAAAATAGTGTCCCTTAAGGGACCTCTGCCAGTCAACCTTTGAGTGGTAGAGTGATCAACATAAAAAATTGACATTGGAGTTGGCGATTAAGTGACGTCATAATTCAGTATTTCAATACAATATTTAGTGGCGACGTGTATTATACCTGGATCTTTATAACCTCGCCCCAAGCGAAAGATGGCAAAAAAAATATGTAAGTCAACTCCTGTCGTAACTACTTTGAGGCAAAAAAGCTGCTATAAAACCTTTAGTATATCCTAGTTAACATTCATTATAAATTATAAACTTAGTTTTGTTTTAGTGTTTGTTATAAATGAATGCTTTGCACTGTCTCCAGAGTACGTGTTGTCTGTCCCTAAAGTGCCTTCCTCGAATATTTACACTACAATTTATAAATAAAGTAACTTCTATCTGAATGTGTGTATCAATCCTAACCTGGAAAGTATCCTTACACAAAATGAAATGTCACTACGCTGACATGTTTCAAGCTCAACCAGATTTCATCATCAGAGCTTGATGAACGTTTGTGTTGCTATATTTGACCTCTTTTATAAAAAAAAATGTTTAGAGCATCAATCCAGACTAATGCCATTAGAAAATGTTTTCCAATAAAGAAATAAATTATAAATTTAGCTTCGGAGCACTAAAAAGGGTAATTAAAACTCAAATAAAACTCAATACATTTTTCATACGTTTATTCGTGATCAAAGTACAATGGCAGTTGTTATAAGACGTGTTAGTAATTGTATTTTAGCCGTAATATACGGTAAGTTTCGATGTCCATGCACACTTCTGTGCATTTGAGGGATGCGGTTAATGTAGGAACAAGTAATTGCCGATCCGGAATGAACGACAATAGACGCACGACCTGAGAAGTCATGTAATTTGCCATAACAGCACGAATACGCTAGTGTCTTAAAAAGGTAATTAGGCTATCAGTAAGGTTGCCTGGAAGAGATCGCTCTTAAGCGATAAGGCCGCCTATTGCTAACTTTGTAATTTTTCTCTCTGTGCACCTGTTATCTGTATTTGTGGTGCACAATAAAGAGTCATTGTATTGTACATTATCAGAAAATATCGTCGGGTGAAAAGCAAAAGTCACTAATTACCACTAACGCATTCACTGCCACCGACGCATATATGCGTTTTCGGAACTTCACCCAGTGCCGCTGTCATAATTATTCATACATCTTGAACGCACATGTGCGTCGGTGGCACCTGTGGAAAGGTGGCAGTGAATGTGTTTCAGTCAAGAGGGATAATCAAACTTATGCATAGCATCGTAAGGTTAATATTCCACTAATTGTTTTTTGTAGTTAGTGACTTTTGCTTATCAGCCGACGATATTTGACGCGTATTTTTTCTTTTGTGAATTATGCAAAAAATGGTGAAGACATAGCCAGTTAAAGTTCCAAATGAAGTCACGCTGTGCGACACTAGCACGGCGTGACGTCACCCACTCCCTGAACTTTGGCGTTCATCTTTCTCTTTTATTGTTTGATAGAAAAAAGGAAAAAAATGGGTGTCAAATATTTTTTGATAATCTTCATCATCATCATCCCAGCCTATATATGTCCCACTGCTGGGCACAGGCCTCCTCAGAACAAGAGGGCTTGGGCCATAGTTCCCACGCGGGCCCAGTGCGGATTGGGAACTTCACACACACCGTTGAATTGCTTCGCAGGTTGATAATCTTACTTGATCTTTTTTAGCCAGGAATCTACCCAACTAGATGGCGTTAGAATCGTAAGGTCCGTTTGACGTTTCAGTCTTGCTTGCGATGGCTAATTTAGATATTTATCCAATCACAAGCGTGACAGAAATGTTAAACGCACCATACTATACTAACGCCATCTACCGATATTTCACACACACTCACAAACATCACGCCTGTATTCCCAAATGGGGTAGGCAGAGCACACGAAATGTTACCGCTTCGGAGCCACTTTTAGCAATTTTAGGTTTTAAGTTTGACAAAAACGATACAATAGTATAGTGACAGGTTCCTAGCGATGTTTCGCCTATCGAAAAACCCTCGTTACAGGTCTTACATTAACCGCACGGACCGCACCCTATTTGAGTAACAAGTCATTTTTGAACGACATTTTCACAGATGTAGTTCCAAAAATCCGGATCCAGCAATGCAGTTTGATCTTAGTAAAGTGCAGTTTTTCTAACGCTTTATTATGTGAGATACCCGCTGCGTGCAGGAATAATTATTATGGGTGACCAGGTTTTATTTGTGATTCAAAACTGTGCAGAAAATAGTATTCTTCTAGACATTTATACATAGTTACAAAATTCACACGATAGAAGTCATTAGGAGAAATGTAGTTCATAATTTTATTACTCTAACTGGCATTTAAAATCTATGAGTACATTTAAGTGCACGGTGTATGATAATTTAATGTGTATTTTAAATAATTTATTAAAACTCAACGTATGGCAAAATACAGTGAAACAATGTGAAAGTTTTACATAAATTCGTCGTTATTTTAAGTTCGATTTTATGGTCAATATCTATTTAGATTTTTAATAAAAAATATACAAGATCACATTTTAGGTAAGTACGAAATTTCACTCAACATTTCGAATAAATGCATTAAATCAACCTTTTGTTATTTATCTCTTAATGTTAGCTTTAAACGAGTTGGCAGCTCTCAAATTTTTATCCCTTCCCTAGAATGCGTAAGTTATCTAACCACTTACTATACAAGTGACATAGTCATCTTATACTTATAATTGTACAGTCGATGCCAAAAATATCTTTACACTTTAGTACCTTGTCACTGTATGCGTTGCGTGCTGACAATTTTATACAGCAGTTTAAACGTGAAGTTACAGCGACAAGTTGGTAAAGTATAAACATTATATCTTTGACTTCAACATACACCTGCCAGGATGCTAAGGTCCAAGTCCAACCATTGGGCTACGATTTTTGTGCTTATGAAAATTATTATATCCATTATGCATACTTAACTTTTTAAAACTGATAATTCTCTCAGTTTTGTATTGGACAGTTGGTAAAGTCTATTATTACACAAAAGGGATTATTTTTAATCTGCCCTTAAAATAAAAGTTAGTAGAGTTATTAAGAATTAGTACCAAAATAGATCCTAGAGTTTCCGTCTTCTATAAGGCATTCTCGTTGTTAGCTCCTGAAACCTTAATTTCGTATTTGATTTTTAAATAATACTTTTGAATACGTTAAAGTTTTAATGGTGAATTAAACCATAGTTACATGCAACATGTCGCACAATTTTCATGAATTGTGTCGATATGTCCGTACGTGTGTTGATTTTTGAAAAACAATACCTAATAGATTGCGCTGTTTTAAAATAGCAACTATATAAAGAGGCGATTAAACTGAGTCGGCAGCATGCGGCGACCGTAAAAGTATAAAGAACACGGTAGTATATATAAGTAATTTGATTATTTGACAAGTTCGGCGACCGCGTTAGGTGAACGACTCAGTGTAATCGCTCCTTACAACACTGAAACCTTATGTATATCTCGTATATTTGTATAACTTTATGTATTTTTCAGAACACGCGAAGTACTTTCAGATTTTTATATTATAAGTTATATTATTTTCATAACGCAGAGGCTTTGTACAAAAACCTCGAAAATCTGGTTTTATTTACTGAAACGTAACGCCATCTACGTTTCACACTTGGAAGTTGATAGGTTCACTGTTTCTGCCTAGATGGCGGTACAAGTATCAAATCGGAATAAGTAAAAGCAAAACTTAGTACAAAAACTATACCGTATTCAGAAGTATTTTAATAAACAAAACCTTTTTTGCGCGGAATAAGATTCGTGTCTCTTTTTAACGTATGTTTGTAAAAAGGGACGGCGTACTGTCAGCGAAAACGACAGCTTCACATAAACCCCCGATTTTATAATGGCGTGCAGTCAGGAATACACATGCTTGCGTCTTTTATGCTAAAGGGGGGTTTTCGTACCATACCGTCTTTCTCACACAACTAAGTAATATCTACTAGCAAGAGCGGGACGGTACGATACGAAGTTGACATTTCGACCTTCTAAGTAAGGGTTATACTTGAAAGGTAATTAGGTAATTAACTAAATTTAAACAAAACAACGTCAATTGGTATCTTAAATATTGAAGCACTAAACTATCTAAACATTTACGTATTGAAATACATCAGTATAGTTTGTAATACAATTGTTTGTAAAATGTTTAAAATTTTTGAAAGTACGAAATCTGGCAGTTGAAGTTTGTTTATATTTAGTTTATTACCTAAACCTTCAAGTATAGGCATATGTTATCTTGACTTCACGACACTTTCCTACACTCATTGTTTTTCAGGAACATTTTCTCACTATCTACATAAATCCACAACCTTCGGATAAGTACCAACCAGTAACACTATCTTACAGTTATTTACTAACAAGTAATACGGAACACTAAAAGTCTAGCTAAATTATTTTGTGAGCTAAGTGTCGGTGGACTTGTATGGCTCAATATAATATATACAAAGAAAGATCTAGAATAACTAAGAATACAATATAACAACCACTAAGATTTTGAAGTGACTATGTAGGCTGAGTGCGCGACTGAAATGCGAAATAGGGTAGGCAGTGTATGACTGTTGATTTATAGGATATTTCAATAAAGTATATGATTGACAATTGAATGACATCACTTTGTATATAGGGTGACATTTTACCTTGTTTCCTAACCATTGGTTTGCAACCCCCGGGGTTGTCATGTGTGGTCGTGTCAGTGATTAAAATGTAGTCTCTTTAGTAAAATTATTAGTTGTGTAGGACCTTATAATAGGATCCTTTTTTGATGCCTATTCAATAATTTTATATGCTAATTCAATAGTGCCAATAGGAAAATAACTTTCTAGTTATAAAAGGTGATCCAAAAAGAAAAGGAGATCGATGAAGATATCGAGTGAGATTTAAAGGTGAGTTAGTCGTCATACTGCTGTTTAAAGTTTTCCCATAGTTCAGTCACTCCAATTAACGATAGTAATATAAAACTTAATAGAGTTAATCACAACAAAAATACAACCAAATTAGAATAATATAAAACAAGAATATAGTCATTTAACAAAGCCTAAGTAGTCACTTCGAAATGCATTAACCCTTTTCCAGGTGTAGTGCATATAGCGACCACATAAATGTACACAAATATTAGACCTTGCTAGAATGTAGCAATAGAAGTCGTTAAAAATATTATTCGTTATTAATTTAATCCGCCATAGTTAATTCGCGGGGCTTGGAAAAGGGCTAAAAATATATGTTGACATAGACAGCTTTTCAAATAAACATACGAGTGAGCAAAATACAAATACAGTATCAAACTAGTGATATGACTCGACAAACATCAATTCAATCGATACAATTTTTATTGACACTTACAAACTTTTACTAACATCGAAATTGACTTGTGAGTTACAAAGACATTTTTTTAAAAGAGTACAGACAATGCTTCCCTGACGATTGTAATCACAGAAATAATAAGTGGTAGAAATGCCGTGCCCGTTTTTAGAATAGGACTGGCCCATCTCTTCCCGTGGGTATCGTGAAAGGCGACTAACCTCCTGTGGTTCAAAGTGAAATACTAGTACATATTGTTAGCAATAGAATTTATATCTTTTGAAAAAGGAATAAATTCAACTTTATCTATGAGACATTAAGATTTAAATTTCGATGTCAATTTTTGTTGTATGGTGGGCCTCAGGAGGCTAGGACCTGATGGGAGAGTGGTCAGCAGCGCCCTCTATTGCCAACTACAAACTCCGGACACACTTCACTTCACTACTGATTCGACCACTCCGTCAACACTTAAAAGACAAGAATAAATATGACGAATATTTATTTTACCAACTGAGTGTGTAATGAAGTTTATTATAAAGAAATACATATCGTTGGTGGGTAGTTTGACCCCAGTAGTCAATTTAGGTTCTTTATATGATCTGTCAAAACACGATCTTTCAATAGCTTTTGCATGGCAATATTTAGCTCCCTATGACGCCAGTTATTTGCCAACCCAGTCGACTAATTATTTCTTTCAAAGCAACTAACAATCTTTAGCAGTTAATTGAAACTTAATCTCGTTATCAATAAAAAACAAAGGTTCAACTACGCAACTAAACAATTTTAAACTGAAACAATTTTTAGTGTGCGAGTGCTTTTATGATCTAAATGAATACTTTTTGAAAAAATATCAGAATTCATGTAAAATTAATAAATTATAATTATATTTAAGTAATAAATTGTACGTCCGAAATGGGCAAACTGTTGAAACTTCTCGTGCATAAATGTTAACATAATTTGTACACGGTTTTAAACAATAAACGTTTCTATTTCTTATTTGTTCAGAAGGACCAAAAAAATAACGACTCCGACATGCAAAGAAATACGCACCATAACATTTCTATCCATATTACTAGTTCTGTGATTGTAACCAAGTCATTTGCAATTTAAGAATACAAAATATCTACTAAAAATCGAGCCAAATTTGGCAAACATCTGATCTCTGAGTCGAGGGAACGCACACACAAACTTGTTATACACTCACACACACGCCATGGTATTATAATATTCTAAAATTCCAACTGTCTCAGCCACAACTGATCTTAACATTTTACTCGTTGAGCGTCTTTATGATCAAGTATGATCATAATTTTACCCGCCTATAGTGCCCTGTGATCACAGAGGTGTAAACATAAAAGGGGTTTAAGACACCACTAATCATTATTTTTGTTTTATTGACAAAAAATATACGTATTTAATATTTCGTGACACTGAAACTGATGGCATAAATAAATAGATCAATATATTTTTACCCACAGGAAAGTACCCAATCGCGATTGTTTATTTTCAGGGTGTATCCATACTAATATCTACACATGATAATAAAACCAAGTATTATTGCATTAGGCTGCAGCTCCACTGAGGCGGAGAGCGGAGCGTAGAGGAGACGTATAAGGATCGACCAACCCCTACACGTCTGATGATAAAGAGACGGAGACGAGATGTGGATTCAACTAATATGACTGGTCGATTCCTACACGTCTCCTCTCCGCTCCGCTCGTCTCCGCCTGTGGAGCCGCAGCTTTAGAGTCGCTTCATAGCATTATAGCTTAATGGTGTCAACAAGCCTGTTAAAAAAAGTTACACCTGTGATCATAGGTCTTACCCAGAGTCGATTCAACTGTTATCGCTGTCTGTGATAGTCGAGCTAGTCATTCTAATGACTGGATTCTGCGTGGAGTCGCTAGAGTCGCATTCCACCATCAGAATCTCATCAGGACTGTCATTCCTATCAGAATTGCTCTCAGTGTATGTACCAGTTGGACTCTTGTCTTCAATTACAGCTTTTAGATATGACTCTCTATCCATTATAGTGGTATCTCTAGCCAAAGCTAACACATCCAAGGACATCATACTTTTAGATTTCTCTGACTTACTTATCGGTGGGTTGGTGTGTTCAAAAACGACCTCGCGACTCCTTGATTTAGTTCGCATCAGGTTCGTCTCGTTTTTCCAAGTGTCGCTTGGAGGTTGGCTGTATTTGAGTAATGTTTTAGAACTGGTAGAGGGCGCGCTGGCGTTCCTTGGCGAAGAATTGGTGAACTTGGAGCGCTTCTGTTGGTTGTTTTCCTTCATCATCAGGAGTTGGTCCAGCTTGTTGATTGTTTCGTTGAGCTCTAGGGCCCAAGCCTCGTCTGTTCCAACTTCCTTTTTGTCGATAGGTTTTAGAGCTAGTTCTCTGACGCGCATCCTAAGTTCCTGTAAGCTTGATTCTTCGTCTTTTTCGACGCCTTCGTCAACTTTGGCTTCGTCGTGTATTGGGTCCCGTTCTGCACCCACGCCTGGTTCTCTCGGCCCTACTGGTATGGAGTCCTTATCAGGAGGATATTCTCCTCTCCTTCTGTGTATCTCCTCGGAGATTTCCTCTAGAGCTTTCAAGGACTTGGAGTAGCGATACTTGGCGTCAGCTATGAGGCGCTGCAGTTTTTCTATCTTCGAGTTCTGGGTCTGCAGTTGCTCGTCGCATAGTTTCTTTTCCTCGAAGTAGAGACGAGACTTTACAATGTTTCGCTTGAGATTCTCCTCGAGCTGAGTTACCTGGAGCATGAATTATATAATTTACTACACTTTACTCTTGGACCTGTACCCTCAAGAAACCTGAACGGCAACGCATTGATGCGTTTGGAATGTGGCGTTGGAGTAGTAAAGTAAATTCACGATGTAATCTTTGGGAATAACCACGGGAAATTTTGAGGCATCCCGGAATTATGGACGGAAGTTGGTACGTAAATAGCAGGAAGTCTGGACTAGCACAGAGCTTAATTTTTATCTCAGAATGTCCACGGCATAAAAGCCCAAAATGCCAACCGCTATTAAATAACAAATAGGCTTTAAAAAATAAGTTGCGAACCTTTCTTTCAGCAGCTATGAAGGCAGCCGCTCTCTTCTGATGCTCGCGTCCGCTATCAGCCTTTCTCTTTTCAGCGTCCATGACCTGAAACGTACCGTTGAAAATGTCTTAGTAAACTACATAAAGTTTGGTAAGGTATTGTACTTAGTAACTCCCCTGCGTAGGAGAAAGGTCCTCGAGAGGCGACCCTGAGCTGTATGGCGCGGTGTGTTGTCTTGAGCTCCGTTGAATTGAGATTGTCACACTATAGATATAGACAGACACCAGGCAAATGTAGTTACAAGCTAGTGGTGCAGTATGGTTAGTCTCGCTTGCTGTGTGACTGCATCTTGTATGTGTTTGAAGGTTGCGTTTTTGTTCATTGTCGGGGTCACCAATGTGAGAAGGTACAATAATGAAATCTCTCTCCAGCCTCCTGTCCGTACTAAAAAAGTTACAAGCGCTACTAAAACTGTAACATTGTAATATGAGAAACTTAACAATTTTGCAGCGGCGACCTTAACCATTGTGAAGCTCCGGGCGGCAGGTCTTTGCGAGGCCCTTTATCCTTCGTGAAAAGTATGTGATGCGAAAATATACTTAGTTAAAAAAATCTATTTTTTTTAAAATTTGCTTGGCTTGTTAGTTATTGCGCGAGGCCCCTGCAAGAGCGAGGCCCCGGGCGATTGCCCTGTTCGCCACCCCCTAAGGCCGCCACTGCAATTTTGTCGAATTGTAGAACTTGTAATGTTTGTGGTACAGGGGCTAGGCAGATATTATACCTGGGCATCGAAGTCCGAAGGAAGAGCTTTGGAAAGTTGTAGATATGCGTCTGAGTTGAGAAACATGGATAGCAGTATGTTGGAGTTTCTAAATTTGCTCACTAGATGGCGCTAGGAGTAGCTATAATATTATAAAGTTTATATTTTCTCACTAGATGGCGCTAAGAATCGCTACAATATTATAAATAGGGAATATTACTGCAATATTCTGCCGTCAGATTGCAGCACTAGCACAAAACCGTAAACAGTTTTATGAGTATCTTTGCTATAATATCAAATTATTTAAATTTTTGAAAATATAGCTCTATTGTTACTATCGATGTAAATGTCATGTTATTTTGTTACTAATAATGGTCATGATTTCATACAAAATATTTTCCGACGTTGTCATGGAGGTTTGCGCTAGTGTCGCCCCCTGCGCAGAGCTTTCCCTAATATGCCCTATTTTATATTTGCTTACTAGATGGCGCCATAAGTCGCTACAATGTGAGTCTACCTTGATGATGGCATGATTGAGGACCTCCTGCCAGTTGCTGTCGAACTGCCACTCATCCTGCTTGCTGACAAACCTCTGCTCCGCTAACGTCACAGTTTCCTTGGCCGCTGCGTGGAGCTCTGTAACCAGAAATAGAACATGTCAAGACCTAGGAAGTCTTAGTAAATACCTTGTACATTATGATTGGTTTTTTTTTTTTCAACTCCAAATTTGTTACTTTTACGGGTATCCCGTGAAACCATATCGAAAATACAAACTGAGACATGGATGCACAAATTCCAATTATAATTTGATCGTTTAGTAGCGACATCTCTTGTCTGGGTGAGCGGTTAGTTCCAAAAGAGTGTGACGTCTGTCGACGAAACATAGATGTCGCTAGTGCTGCTGCTAACTAGCATAGTAGAAATAAGCAACCTGAGATATGTGCATAGGAAAAATTCGTGTCTAGATTCCTGTCCAGCAGTGGTGTAGGGGTTATAGCACGCAGCTCGGATTGCTGAGGAGAGGACCTGGGTTCGATTCCCAGTGCTGGTCTCGTTTTCTGGTTTTTCTGTGCATCCATGTCTCAGTTTGACCGTCGGTCGAGCACTGTTTCCAGACTTATGTTTCGATATTTTTGATCAGCGTGGGGGATGCCACATTATAGGAATCTCTATTCAGGCAGATGTCTTTTTCTGAGTATTTAATATGTGTAGGGGCCGCGGATAGGCATGCGTAGGACGTCCACTAACGAGGTGGACGGTTGGCTTGGTTAAAGTCGCGGATTCGCACTGGATGCAGGCCGCTTTCAACCGAAGCAACTGAATATTAAATATAATTACCCGGATAACTCACGTCTTAAATCGAGTTTCATGTTCAAAGAAGCAACTGAAGGTTATGAGGGAGGCCTATGTCCAACAGTGGACGTCCTACGGCTGATACCACGATGATGAATATGTGGAAATAAATCTCTCTCTATTTCTCTCTCCCTTCCTATCCTTCTTTACTTTTCTTTTAGTAACCCATTTTTTCGTTATGACTAAGCCGGGAATCCATATTTAATAATATATAATATTTATATTATAAATGCGAAAGTGTGTGTGTTTGTATGTTTGTTCGTCTTTCAAGTCGAAACGGAGCGACGGATGGACGTGATTTTTGACATATAGAGATAGTTTATGGGCCAGAGAGTGACATAGGCTACTATTTATTTCGGAAAAATGCACAGTTCCCGACGAATCAGCGCGCGATAACCGACTTCCACGCGGGCGAAGCCGTGGGAAAAAGCTAGTAAAAATATATGGCTTTACAATCATATGATAGAGTTTTTAAATCGTGACATTTCTATTACTTCTAAATATAAGCAACTCCATGTTCATTGCGCTCAGAAGGTTCCCGAATGGCGTCCGCGGACCGGGAGACGAGCTGTCGGTAGGCCTCCAACAAGATGGTTAAGATCGCGGGATCGCGGTGGACGCGGAAAGCACAAGACCGGTCTGAGTGGAGAGCCATGGGGGAGGCCTATGTCCAGCAGTGGACGTCTTTCGGCTGACATTATGATGAGCTACTGCGTGATATACTTTATGAACGCTACTGAATATTTCACTATTTTACATCGAAGTTTTTATGGAAATAACGTTTCAATGCCACCACGCAGCGCCAGACAAGGTCAGTGCTGATAACAAAATATCAGTTATGTGATGTAAATTGAACGTAGCACTTTCGTTTGAATGCGTGTCACATTCCGCGTATCAGAATGTGTATGTTTTAAAAAACCAGCTACGAGCTACGCTGTAAGTTATTGGGCTACGAGCAGTGTAGAGTTCTGTATATGTGGAAATTATTCAATATCAGGTTTTGATTAACTATTATACGTATACGTTAACTAGTAAAGCATATAAAGACAGTGGTAAAATAAATGTACGTAAATGGGGATGATTTTTTTAATTTTATTTCACGGGTTGAGATTCAGTCAAAGTCAAAATATCTTCATTTTATTTAGGCTATAACAAGCACTTACGAATGTCAGAAAAAAAATCTACCACCGGTTCGGAAAAACCTCTGTTGAGAAGAAACCTAAGAAATATTCAGAGGTTCAATAATTTATGCTCGTCATAATGGATACCCGTAATATGTGTGAAGTGCATCGGACGCAGGTGCAGGAGGACTTTTCTATAATTAACATCTCCGCATTGGAAAAAGCAAACTATAATAATTAGATTTGTGACAGTAAAAAGCGAGAAAAACATTCAAGCAACAAAAATAATCGACTCCACAAACTATGGAAATAATTTTCTACTACTTTGAAGTCGATCAGTACTAGTCAGCAGGAGTGGACCTATAGTCGTCTACATCACCTACATACTGTCTATTGGGCTTCAATCACTCCTGCTGGCTCGTGCTGAGGCACTGACTTCAAACTGGTAGAAAATTATATCCATGTTTTTAAGGAGTCTGTTAATTTTTAGGGTTCCGAAGCCAAAATGGCAAAAACGGAACCCTTATAGTTTCGCCATGTCTGTCTGTCTGTCCGTTCGTTCGCGGCTTTGTTCGGGGACTATTAATGCTAGAAAGCTGTTATTTTGCACGGATATATATGTAAACTATGCCGACAAAATGGTACAATAAAAAATTGTACAACAATTTTTTTTAGGGTACCTCCCATAGACGTAAAGTGGGGGTGTTTTTTTTTTCACATCCAACTCTTTAGTGTGGGGTATCGTTGGATAGGTTTGTTAAAACCATTAGGGGTCTGCTAGGACGATTTTTCGATTCAGTGATTTGTTTGTGAAATATTCAACTTTAAAGTGGAAATTATCATGAAAATCGAGCGTCCCCCCCTCTAAAATCTAAACCAGTGTGTAGAAAAATTTGAAAAAATTCAGGATGGTAGTAAGTCTATCAAACTTTCAAGGAAAACTATAACGGCTAAGTTTGCTTGAGAATTATTAGTAGTTTAAGAGTAAATAGCAGCATAAGGTATAAAATATACCTAAACTTGGAAGATTCCGTATAAAATACGAAATCCTTCGAAAAATATTACTTAATTTTTTCGTAATGGCTACGGAACCCTATTTTGGACGTGTCCGACTCGCACTTGCCCGGTTTTTGTATTACACACATACGGTTAAAATTTACTTAGGCAGAAAGCTAAACGATCGATAATCAATCGGCGCACGTGCTGACGCTGAATCGATTAATTCGGGGCGTTAAATTTTAATCAAATCATGCCAATGCGACGCGATAACATATGTAATCTGAACCATATCTCACGTAATTCGATTATGAACGCGAAATCAATTCTCAATTGTCTGTGCTGTGCAATGATATTAAATTACAATGAATTAACGACAGATAAGCTTTAATATATTAATAGCAATTTACCACGAATTTTGTTTAATGTCAAATAGCTGGCAAACGATCATGCGGGTCACCTGACGGTAAGTGACACCTACAGCATTTTTAGGACTACGGGTGCGTTGCCGGCCGAAAAGGTGGGCTAAAGGAGCAGGGGGAGTTTTACGGTGAAGGAAAATATCGTGACAAATGCGAAGAAATTCGATGGTGGGTGTGAACTTCCCTAACCGCACTGGGCCCGCGTGGGAACTACAGTCCAAGCACTCTCAATCTATGTCAAATTTATGAAAAAGGAACACTCAATGGAACATACAATAAAATAATTAAAATGTCAAGGCAATAAAAATAAACATAAAATAAAATACATTTTGTACCATATTGTAAATTTAGCATGTGGAATATTAATTTACATTTATGTGCTCGCTATATACACAATGCTTGGTAAAGGGTTAATTCTTAATTCTGTGATGCTTACATAATCTTGAATAGCTAAGTATTTGCGATAGGGCTAGCTAAAATAGAATCGGCTTGGGCATCAATTGTATGGAATGCGAGTCAATCTGTGACAGGAAAACGCTTATCAGCGGCTTTAGGCACGCCGTTCGGCAACGCTGGGAGTGTACGTTTTTAATATTAACGCATTCACTGCTAACTGACTTCCACAGGTGCCACCGACGCACATGTGCGTTCAAGATGTATGAATAATTATGACAGCGGCACTGGGCGAAGTTCCGAAAACGCATATACGTCGGTGGCAGTGAATGCGTTGACGGCTACACTAGGGGCCAACCACGATATCAAAAAATTAGGATCATGTTATTCGTATTTACATATTTATTTGAAGTGTATTCAAATAGGTAATACGCAAATATATATCCTACCTGTAACGCCATCTCTGTTTTGTCTGAATAAACAAAGATGTCATCACATTTAACTATCACGTATAAAAAAACAGTTTTGAAACGATACTAGACCCTTAATCTCGTAATACACAGTACAAAAAAGAACAAAAAACAAACAAAGTATAAAATACATTTCATTCTATTATCAGACCGGTGCAGATTTTTTCAAGTTCGGTTAGACCATATGTTACTCGTACATATTATTTTTATGTTTTAAATTTACAGCGTATTGGGGTATTAATATTCATGTTCATGAGCTGTAAATTTTCATTGGCTAATAAATACCCCAATAAATAAATATAAGCGCACAGTGAGAGGTGAAACAGCTGTGCCAGATAACCAGATAAGATAACCTATTGTATTGTTAATAAAAGGCGATCCAGAATTAACTAGACTACTCGTATCTAGATCACAGGCAATATGATATCACTCCAAATTGACCAACAACTGACGCACCGCTCTAACAATCCCGCATGCGTAATACACACATTGATGCGTTAATTGAATGCGCTTGCGCAGACTACTTAATATATGCTAACAGAGGGGGCGAGTGATCTATGGCTATGTATGGCAGTCGGAGAGAGAAGTATGAATTAGGAATGACCTCGGAAATGTAAGTTTAATTTTTCAGAACGTCCGGGTTCGATTCCCGGGCTGAGTACATGTTTTTTGTAAATGTATGAATGCAGTTTTTCTTATTACTAAAATCGATGACATGGTTCCTAAGAACAGATCTTCGTATGTCTAATATATGTACTCAGCTATACTATTTTAGCAACCCCCTAATGGTTTTAAAAGACCTATCCAACGATACCCCACGCTACAAGGTTGGATGAGAAAAAAAACGAGAGGTAGTCTAAAAAAATTTTTTTTCGTTTTTTTTTAATATAACATTTTGTCGGCATAGCTTACATATATATTCGTGCAAAATTACAGCTTTCTAGCATTGATAGTCCCTGAGAAAAGCCGTGGCCGGACAGACAGACAGACAGACATGGCGAAACTACAAGGGTTCCGTTTTTGCCATTTTGGCTACGGAACCCTAAAAACGATGTGTAAAAGAGCCCATCGCGGCCTACCTGCAGAATAATAGTTTTGAATTTTGAATTTGAATATTTCGCTTTTGACTAACTTACCGCTAGCCCTTTGGAATTGGACAGCTGCCTTCTGGCAGTCAGTGCGGGCGGCGGCGGCAGCAGCGACCGCCTCGTGGTAGGGTCGCGACTTGTCCACGCAGGTGCCTAGCCGCTTCGTCAGCCCCTGCAGACGCCGAGATGTCTCGTTGAGGAGCAGGTGGAATGTCTTCATGGACTCCTGGAAATAATATGCTTTTGTAACGCCAGAACACACAGCCAGACAGAAATAGATGGAAAACATCTGGGAGCATGGTGAGAACGGTTGTGTTGCTCTGAATATGAACTGGTGGCTAATTTTTTAGGGTTCCGTATCCGTACATTCCGTGAGTTACGGACAGTTCTACAAGTGTTTCGCATAGGTACCCTATTAGATCTAGCATTGAATTAAAAAATCCACGATTCTACTAAATTCCTGTGGAAAATTTGAAAAGTTAAATTCTTAAGGATCTGATCCATCTCTATACTTGGTTTGGTTAGGTATTAAACTAAATGTAAACAAAACAACATCAATTGGTGTCTTGGAATTCCCTCATTAAACTATCTAAACATTTACATTTCTGTATTGCTCTACACTAGTCTAGTCCGTATTATAGATACTGAAGTAAAATGTTTAAAATCCTTGAATGTACCAAATCTGGCAGCGGAAGTTTGTTTACATTTAGTTAAATACTATTAGTTATTCTGTGTCCAAACCAAGTATAGTGAGAGTGGAAAGAACACCGTACTTCACTGCACAAGTTCATACACGAGTGTATCAGCAGAGCTCGAGATACCTTATTTGCCAGTCTATGTAGTAACAGCCAGTATTACACAAATAAGTGGGATCGCTGGCAATTGACCTTAGTCCGACCTCGGGACCTAATTTTCGTAATTGTAAGTAGGTACCTACCTTGCTGCAACGTTATAATATGCACAGAGATGTTCTTTGATAGAAAAAGCTTTCGCACTGTGAAATTTACAGGAATAATTGTCGGCAACACTGGTGTAAAGTCCGTGTGTAGAGACTTGACCTGTTTTGACTTCAAAGAGTTTTTGTTAAAAAAAATATAAGCTTTTTGTCGACTTTACTTGCATTTTCACCCAAATTACATTTGCATACCAAATTTCAAGTCGATGCCATTAACCGTTGAAGAGTTCGTTCTGCGGAGACGATCCTGGCCGAACTACCAGGATTTCACTACCAGATTATTGTATTGTCCCGCAATTTACATAAGTATTCCAAATTTCAAGTTAATCTGACTACTGACTTACCAGTATACACACTCATCTATGCTACTGACAGTTGGTCAAATTTAATTTGCAAGATTTGATTACTGACAGGCAGACAGACAGACAACGGGACAGGTGAAACTAAATAAAAGCTTGTAAAAAAGGTTCCTTCTCAATTCCTCTCTTCTGGTGTTGCAGGTGTCCATGGGCGACGGTAATCGCTTACCATCAGGCGATCCGCCTGCTCGTTTCCCCCTATACCATAAAAAAAAAAATCCTTTTATTATTTTCTGGGCCATTATCAAATTTTGTGCAGGTAATAACTTGTCTCAGCCTAAAAGCAGCTGTTTCCGTTAACATTATCATTTTTTTTCTGCGGTTAAGTAGTTGAGTGAAATGAAATGACGAATGATTCACAGTCACAGTCAGTTATATTCCACAGATAATTATTGCATATCTAAATATAAAAAAAACCGCCCAAGAGCGTGTCGGACACGCCAGAAACAGGGTTCTGTAGCCATTACGAAAAAATTAAGTATATTTTTTCCTAAGGATTACGTATTTTGCACGGAATATTCCAAGTTTAGGTATATTTTATACCATAGGCTGCTATTAATCTTAAACTACAAATCTTAATCTTTGCAGGTGGTAGGACCTTGTCAGGTCCGCCCGGATTGCTATCACCATCTTGCTCGCTAATCCTGCCGTGAAGCAGCAGTGCTTGCACTGTTGTGTTTCGGCGTGGAGAGTAAGACAGCCGGTGAAATTACTGGCACGTGAGGTATCCCATCTCAGGCCTCTAGGTTGGCAATGCGTCTGCAATACCCTGGTGTTGCAGTTGTCTATGGGCGGTGGTGATCTCTTACCATCAGGGAGACCCACTTGCTCGTTTGCCATACAATCGTATAAAAAAAATCTCAAGAAAACTTAACCGTTATAGTTTTCCTTGTAAGTTTGATATACTTACTACCATCCTGATTTTTTTCCACCCACCTTCTTTTTCCTTGTTTCTTTACTTCTAAAACGTTCTAAACTTTTTTTTGATTTCATTTAACCGATGAAACTCATGCCCCTTATTTTTCTTTCAACTAGTATAGACATCAATAACCTTATAACTCCTAACCATAAATGTCATCAGCATCATCCCAGCCTATATACGTCCCACTGCTGGGCACAGGCCTCCTCTTAGATCAAGAGGCTTGGGCCATAGTTCCCACGCGGGCCCAGTGCGGATTTGGAACTTCGCACGCACCATTGAATCGCTTCGCAGGCTTGTGCAGGTTTCCTCACGATGTTTTCCTTCACCGCAAAGCTCGTGGTAAATTTCAAATGTGATTCCGCACATGAATTTCGAAAACTCAGAGGTGCGAGCCGGGGTTCGAACCCCCGACCCTCTGCTTAAGAGGCGATAGGTCAAACACTAGGCCACCACGGCTTCTAACCATAAATGTCTAAACGTAACCAAACAAAACAACAACCTCTTTGTTTGAAACCTGTTATCTATACAACTCGCATAACTGGATTTCTTTACACCGGGTTACGCAACATGCGTTCATTGTTCAGCGTTAGCATCAATGCTCTTAGATATTGTACGCATGACGTACCTAGCAATTGCAACCGAGAGTGGACACAATAGATAACTATAGTCTGGCAAAAAAGAGTAGAAATTAAAAAGTGGCAACACTGTAGTGTCCTCCCTTTTTGGTTTGACAGGGTTTAAAAGGGTGACACTAAAGTGTTGCCGCTTTTTAATTTCTACTCTTTTTTGCCGGACTATATGTGCAAAGTTTGACGGCAGCATTTAAAATTTAACTCTTAGCAGAAATAAACTATTCTATCTATCTATATAAGTAAGTTTAAAGACATTTATTCTCAAATAAGTTTTTGGTAAACATTTCATTTTATTTAATACAAGCTTTTTTTTGCTGACTATACTTGTATTGTCACCCAAACTAATTTGAATACCAAATTTCAAGTCGATGCCATTAACCGTTGAAGAGTTCCCTCCTGTGGAGACGATCCTGGCCGGACTACCAGGATGTCAACAGATTATTGTATTGTCACCAGATTTGCATAAGTTTACTAAATTTTAAGTCGATCAGACTACTGGAAGTGCGTCAAATTTAACTTGCATGGTTTGACCCAAATAACGAACAGGGCAAGTTAAATAAAAGCCTGTAAAAAAGACATAAGTCACTTACATGTATCTCGATTCTGAACGAACTACTTTCAGGTTTTCTGTTATTTAAATAACACCTTTTATTGGTAGAAGATGAGACGATTTTTAACATCATGATGTACCTATTGAAAGTGATTTTTTTTTTAACAAGGTTTTCCGTCGTTTATCTTTTGTAAATCGAACAACAAGTATAATTAATGAATCAATAACGCTCACTAACATTATCATAACAAATGTTTTCTCATTAGGTAAAATGTAGCCATCACAAAATTACAGCAGGTTGAAAATAGCCTGAATGGCTTGGAGAAAAATATACTACGGCCGAGCTTTTGTTCTGCTCTACTTTTTACTAGTTATTGTGAGATTAATAAAAAAAACGTCAACTTATTGTTACAAATTTTATTGTATTTTCTACAAGCTTCCTCACACCGCGAAACTCAATTCATGATTTTAGAACACTACGATAGATCCAGAATCGTCTCTGACATCACCACTCAATTACCGAAGTCACGAGACGACTGCTACATTTGTTTGCTCTAGTTTTTCCCTCTAACAATTTAGAACCAAAAGAAAGATCTAGATGTAACCTAGAGACGAAATAGAATTACCGGAAGAAGCAGGATGCCACGATGCGTGAAGTTCTGAACAAAACTACCAGAAACTGAACTGCTGGAGCGAATCCGAACTATACATGAATGCGACAGTAACTATCCATCTGTCTGTTACTTTTTCACGTCTAAACCGTTGAACCGATTTAGATGAAAGATATGGACACAATACGAGACCCATGGAATGACATAGGATAGTTTTTATCCCGGAAAATTGAGTAGTTCCCACAGGACTGCGATAAACGAATGAGGGCTATCGCGTATGAATTCGCCGCTAGAGGCGCTAGTGTAGCGTGAGGTCTCCGAAATGTCAAATCTCATAGTTTTTGGCCGAGCTACGCGGGTTTACTATAATTAGAATAATTTTGTGAATATTTTGCATTACCTGAAATTAATTATGGCAATTATGTGTACGGGGCAATGAATGTCTGTGTTTTGAGACAGTCTTGTCTTTCGGAAACTTTGTCCTCCCTTTTTTCCGAACAAAACGGGACTACGCAACACTGTGGTTGCTCAATATTTTTATTGTACGGTTTAAAGGTGTATTAAATTTTAATCTAAACTTGTTTTCACGCCCGTAATAACAGACTTTGAAAGCCACACTTAAAACTCACGCAACAGTGGCGCCATCTAGAAAGACAAAAAACGATAGCCCTCATTCTTCGCAGACGAAGAATTTTCAACTTCCCACTGACCTACGCACGTGAATTTGTCAACTGCAAAGATTGACACGGCCAAGATTGGTGAATCCTACATTAGGATTTAGGACCGCTTAGTTTCTCAACCTCGTATCTACCAGAATTGTACACAGTAAATCAACACTATCATACTTAACATAAAGATGTTTCTAAAGCAATTTAATGTGGCCAGATACGAGGTTGAGAAAAAAAGCGGTCGATTAGTGTCAAAGGTTATACGGTTATACGGATTCCTGGAAAAATCAATAGACGGGGGGAAGTGGACGGTGCGATAACGATTGCTACTTTATTACAAGGTAGATAGTGCCCTCGTATCGTACGTACCTCGTACGGAAGGCTACAATCCTCGTATTTGTACGAGGAACCTCATACGGTTGGCAATCCTGGTGCAGTCCAGAAATTACTATTTTCATGTTTAGAAATCCCCCTCTTTCACTTTGGGGATTGCAAAAAATCTGGTTAAAACCGCGGGTAAAGCTAGTTTTAATTTTGCGAAAGTTTGTGTGTGAACAGTTATTAGTCGCTTACGATGATGTATATTCCGAAGCAACCAAACGTTAGCGAGTTTGTTACACGCTACAGCGCCATCTAACGGGACATTATGAAACTATAACCTATACTAATTCTCGGCAATGAAAAAGCAGCTGTTCTCATATTAACGATAACGCGAGGAAATCATGCAATTTACCGAGATAAAAACAGGGTCTCAAGGTATCTTCCATACAAATTTCATCCAAGTCGATTCAGCGATTTATGCGTGTAACGATAACAAATTTTCGCCATCATCGTCTCAGTTATCGTCTTTCGTATGTATTCGGCGGATGTCCGGAATAAAACTATAGGTATTATTTTCTCTGATGCCCGGTTCACATTATACCAGTAAAATCTTTCCAGTAGCTATACATTGCGGGGTCACAATCTAAACGAGTTACAAGATCGATCGAGCACCGCAGTGTAATATGTTACTGGAACGGTTTACTGGGATAATGTGAACCGGGCAAGAGGTGTACGTAGACCTCGCGAGGCGATTTTTAAACGGCTGAAACATTACACTTTTTTTCAACCCCCTTGGCTCCGCTTATTAAAAAAAAAATCCATAATATAAATCGCCATAAAAAGCCATTATAATGATCGAATCATTATTTCAGGTGGTAGGACCTTGTGCAAGGTCCGCCCGGATTGCTCCCACTATCTTGCTCGCTAATCCTGCCGTGAAGCAGCAGTGTTTGCACTGTTGTGTTTCGGCGTGGAGAGTAAAACAGCCGGTGAAATTACTGGCACGTGAGGTATCCCATCTTAGGCCTGTAGGTTGGCAATGCGTCTGCAATACCCCTGGTGTTGCAGATGTTTATGGGCGGTGGTGATCTCTTACCATCAGGAGACCCACTTGCTCGGTTGCCATCCAGTCGATTACAAAAAAAAACTCAAAAATTTCACAAGTCTGAAGACAAATGATTGTGACCCGTAGATAACAATTTATTGAATCAGGCGTTATATAAGCGTATATAAGTACTTAAGTAGGTCGCGGGTGAGAAAACTAATTGTCTTAAGTTCACTGAAAAACAGCTGGACAGACATACGAATGACGACATTTTTACCCAACATTAAACGAAGAAGCTACGCTCACGTTTCGCGGGCGTTGCTTCAAAAGTAAAAGTATTACACCAGTGATCAGTGAATATGTTAATGATGATGTTATTATAGAGGTTCATGTTTACAACTTTATAATCCCATAATGTTACTGGGATTCCAAAAATACGCGGATAAAACCGCGGGCAAAGCTAGTTTCCTACTTGCGAAAGTTTGTCTGTTTGTCTAACTTAATAAAAGTCGTTCGCGGTGTTGTATTATTAGAGACGACCAAACGTTAGCAAGTTTTCTACACGTAACAGCGCACTCTAGCGGCATATTTTAGAGTTACAAGTTAGTACTGCGGGGCTACTAGGAACGAAATTCTAAGTTCGTAACGTAGTACCGTCGCTCTCACTCTCGTGTTAAATAAATTAGCATCGACGGGACGGCAAGAAACGAAGTTCGAATTAAGCACTTTGTTTCATCAACGGGACGGCAAGAGACGATGTTCGAATATCGCACTTTGTAGATAGCCTGCTTCGAGACTATAATGAATATTTTTTATATGTTTCGGTACGGGCTTTAGCTGTATCAATTCAAATATGTAGAGTTTTAAATACGTAAGCAGCGGCTCCAGTCCTTGATCAAGGTAGAGCGAGATGTCTACACCGCTTTCGCGCCTCTCAAAAGGCGCCAATCATATTTTATTTTGCACTGGAAAATGGCTCCTCTTGCTTTACCCCAGGCCCAGCGCTGTACGTGTGTACAGACTCTTTATTGTATAAAAATAGAGAAACAAACACAGTTGACAAACGTTTAGAATGTACAGAGGCGAATTTATCCCTTTACCAACCTTTGAGTGGACGAGAGAAGCATTCGGTTAGGGACCGACATAGAGCCAGTTTAAGTTTAAGTCAGAAGAAGCTACAAAGCAATGCAATGCTTTAAATAATATAATACCGAGACTCCAAGCCTTTTTCGAACAACACTATGGTGGGAGTTTGACTGATTATTGTATAGTCGACGAAGAAAGTGCTTTACCAATTTTAATGATAGTTCCTACTTCAGAAATAATACAATAAGGCTAATTGACATTTTGACTTGTGAGTGAATATAGGCTTTGACGTTTTAAGCGCTAATTACAAATGACATTAAACCTTAGGGTGGTAAACCGATGGGCTGGGTCCCGAAGGCCTTACTTGCATTAAGCCTCGGCATTCAAAACGTCCAGCAGTGGACGTCTTTCGGCTGACATGATGATGATGATGATTCAAAACGTCTTAGTAGTACACTGAACCAGTATGCAAAATGACTTGTTTCTCTAATGCCATGATTACAAAATTGTCTAAGTTTCAGGAAGACTTACTTAGCAAAACGTCTAGGTCGTGAAGTGCACAAGTATAAGGTCTTAATTGTATTAAAAATCTAAAGACCAGACAAGACCATTTACCTACTAAAACATTATGACATTAAGCCGTTTTACAGCCAAGTCACTCCGTGTCTACTATGGCTTATTAGCAGTGAGGGCCAAAGCATTTTGCGCCCGGGACAATAATACAACTAAGTTGCTCTGCTCGCCAAGTATAAATGCAAGTAAGGCCTTCAGGACCCAACCAAAACCAATTTCTTGGTCGACTATACTTTGAGGGATTTAGTTCGAGTAAATTTTGAAAGAGAATAGGACCAAAGGAGATTGGTACTCCACCGCAAACAATGCTGGCTACCGGCAGCCCAGTAGCTGGGGGGCTACTACGAAATTCGACACTCGCAGTTCGTATCGTACCGTCCCCCTCACTCTCGTATTAAATAAATATGCGTCAGCTGGACGGCAATATTATATTAATATAATTTTGCTTATTAACTTAGAATTGTATGTATTTAAATTTGGACCTATGTTGTTCTTGAAAATAAATGAATTATTATTATTATTATTTTTTTCATTCTTAGGATTAGGTTTTTATAACAGTTATAAAAAGTAAAATACAGAAAAGTACATACAAAATAAATATATTATAAAAACCTAACCTAGTTTGCCGCCGGTAACGGGGCAGGGCCCAAGCTATTAATATACGAAGTTCGATCCTGAAACGCTGAATATTACGAAACATTACAAGGCACTTTTGTTAGGATCATAAATCATTATAAATGAAAGCATTGCCAAGATAGCTTTTGCCTTTTATGTCGATTAGTGGCTTTTATCCAAATAGGATAGGCTTTGGAAAAAAGTTTACGATTACCAAAGGTCGCGAAAATTGTCGTAATTTCACTGGCTTAGACACGTAAAACCCATTTTTCCAAAATCTAGGACCCATTCATGAATCGAAAAGGTTCGTTTGTCTATAGATTAGAGTCTGGCTATCACAAGTTGGCAGTGGGAAACCGACAAATAAAAAAAAATAGGGTTGGCACAACGAAAACTATTTACCTACTGTTTTATTGATAATCAACAATGGATATTTTGTTGTAGATACGACACACGTAATATCATGCTATGGGAATACCTACGCGACAAGAGATGACCATCTTATCTTTCTGGCTATATACTCGTAAACTATACGGTGATTTTGCGACCATATCAACTAAGCTGGTAGATTATACCCTTGTTCGTATTTCTATTAAAAATGCTGTTATCTATCGTTGACAAGGGCAAGGTCGAATTCCTAGGCACGGCACCACAAAGCGCTCATACAGGAAATGCCTCAGCTTATCTTTGCACCAGTCACCAGCAATAATATCGGATAGGATAACGCATTGAAAGCATCGACAAGATTGCTACTATCTTTTTCCGCTGAAGTTGGAACGAATCTCAATTTGTATGGGAACACGAACATCGCAAACGTTCCGCTAGAGGCGCTGTTCGTGTTTCCATATAAATTGAGATTTTACCGCGAACGCGAACCGAAAACTTGCACTAAGGGTATAGGTATCCAGCGCTGCCACTGGGGTAGAGGCCAGGGTTGATATGGAGAATAAGAAAAGTGTGGATTGTAGGTAAAGTCCAGAGCACATGAACTTTCGTACTTAAGACTTTGGACGAGTTCGTCATACTTAACTCTTTTTTTCTCTGAATCCAATAATTGTTCAGAATTGTTATAAAACAACCCTAACCTACCTAACCTATAGTTTTCTATAGGATGACCATTTCAAAAATTCAGAAAAGTTTAAGGTTTCGATGGAAAAAAAAGTATGACAAACGATGATTCGGACTAAAATTACGGTATGTAGTATTAACGTAGCTCTGCTTGATTCACTTGTGTTATTTACCTACTTGCATTACTTACTTTACACCTGTCTATTTCAGACGGTACTCTTACGCTGCCATGCTCAAGCTAAAAGGCGACTAAGTGACAAACTCAAGTTTTGAGATAGAGTCGAAAAAGGCGATTATTAATTTAAATCGATACTAGTTGATATCTATAATTCATAGATTTAACTAGCATCTATAACTTATCGATATAAACTTGCATTGATTTTTAAAAAAAACAGTGATTTTTTGTCTCCATGTCCAAATTAGATTTTGTCACTAAGCCGCCTTTTAGCTTGAGGACGGTAGTACTATACTAGAAACAAATCTAAATCTATTGCAGCAACAGGCGTTCATTTCAAAGCCGCGGTTCGTTAACTATATACACTTACATCCGGTAAACTGTACTTTTCTTCACGAAACGATCTCAACCGCTAACTTTGACCTTTCACGCACTACAAAACACAACACAACAGCAATTTTTCCACCTATAAGTCTCGAGAGCCAGGAGAACAAATCTAACGAGGAATTCGAGGAAACCGCAATTACTTAGGCTTAGTATATTGGGTCGTGGGTTCAAACCCCGGCTCGCACCTCTGAGTTTTTCGAAATTCATGTGCGGAATTACATTTGAAATTTACCACGAGCTTTGCGGTGAAGGAAAACATCGTGAGGAAACCTGCACAAACCTGCGAAGCAATTCAATGGTGTGTGTGAAGTTCCCAATCCGCACTGGGCCCGTGTGGGAACTATGGCCCAAGCCCTCTTGTTCTGAGAGGAGGCCTGTGCCCAGCAAGCCAGGTGTGTGCCAGTGTGGGACGTATATAAGCTGGGATGAGATGTGTGTGATGTGATGATGAGTATATTGACACGCCGCCATTGCAGCTTGGGGCAGTAGCTGTTTAAATAAGTTTGGAGTCTTTTGAATGAATATACAGACACACCATGTACAGACGTTTATTACATGCGCACAGTTAATGTACAGTTAGGGGGAGGCTCCAAGGCTCCCAATAGAGATCTCTCTCCAGGCAGGTGTCATGCCTGGGGACCGAAGTCCGAAGAACGAGCGTCGGAAGTTGTATATGAGTATTTCTCATAGAGTTGTACCGTCATGAAATTGACAACAAATCAGTTTTGTCAAGTAATTATTAACCCTAAGGACGCGATCATAAAACATAAACTACATTAAACATCCAAAATTTCTTGACGTCAGGAAAACATTACGAAATCTTGAGAGGAAAAAAATCCAAATTTTGTAACTACATAAAAACTTTCTATTGACGACCTCAGAGATTGATTTTGACGACCAGACGGCCTAGTGGTTAGAGAACCTGACTACGAAGCTTGAGGTCCCGGGTTCGATTCCCGTGTCGGGGCAGATATTAGTATGAAAAATACGAATGTTTGTTCTCGGGTCTTGGGTGTTTACTATGTATTTAAGTATGTATCTATCTATATAATTATATTTATCCGTTGCTTAGTACCCATAACACAAGTTTTGCTAAGCTTACTTTGGGACTAGGTCAATTGGTGTGAATTGTCCCGTGATATTTATTGGATCCACCTTTGAGTATTTAGGATCCAACAACAAAGATTATCTGACTTTTTATCACTTTCCCTACAAGGTTTTGTATATATTTAAAAACAATACTACTTACTTTTTTGTGGTGGAATAGCGTCAGGATCGTTTTAAGTAATAAGTGGACAACTGAAATATTTAAAAATGGGCAACTTTTTGAGAAATAGTCATTTAGGCGTCCGAGTTGAGAAACTTCGATAGCACGATGTAGAACATGGTCGGAGTTTCTATATTTGGTCCCTAGATGGCGCTAGGAGTCGCTACATAAGCAATGATGATTTTCAGCAGATTGCCCAGTTAGTGAGATTGCCTAAGTTTCCGAGGTAAAAGAAGCCGCATGCAGCGCCGTTGGGTACACTCCAGCGGCCCACAGCTTGGGTATCCCTGCCTAAGGAAATATGCATAGAATACGAATATTCTCTTAAATAACTTAACATGTTACTGAAAGAAAGAAATAAAGAAAGAAAGAAAGAAGACATTTATTCACATACACTATCACAATTTACTGATGAAAAATAAAGAAATACGAGCCAAAGAAGTTAACATTCCAGGGAAAATATTCGAGCGTTTTGACCGCGCGGTCAAACGTCATTAGCGTCCCACGTTTATACAACACAACGGAAAGACAACTCACAAGAATTTTAATCACGCTTTTTTTTTTTTTATTCGACTGGATGGCAAACGAGCAAGTGGGTCTCCTGATGGTAAGAGATCACCACCACCATATACATCTGCAACACCAGGGGTATTGCAGATGCGTTGCCAACCTAGAGCCTAAGATGGGTTACCTCAAGTGCCAGTAATTTCACCGGCTGTCTTGCTCTCCACGCCGAAACACAACAGTGCAAGCACTGCTGCTTCACGGCAGAATTAGCGAGCAAGATGTGGTAGCAATCCGGGCGGACCTTGCACAAGGTCCTACCACCTGCAAATTCAGCATCGGTACTGTCTTCATATTTCATAAAAAAACAACCCTGGGCATCACCTCTTTTAATAACACCTGCGAAGCACCAATGACAAAAAAAAAACGCTGCAAAAACGCTGAATATTCGTCCTCCATCTTTCATATCTTATTTAGTCACAGTTTTATTTAGTCCGATCTCTCTCTAATGTACAATTTAAAGGGACCATATCCTCGTATTTTATTGGGCTATTTAAACAATTCGGTTCGTTAAATAATAAAGATATACTTGAACAAACAAAAACATACCTATACTTGCACATTCCCTATATTTTAATGCTATTTGGAGATATCGTAAACGGTTCTATCTAATGATTACGATGAAGGAATGAAAAATATTGAATTCGAATTCTAGGGTCACAAAAGAACTTTTCCCGGTCAGTCTTTCTACGGTTAACTATAAGTAATTCAACTTGGTAACTGCTGAAATTATTTTTATTAAGAGGCATACCAGATCTGAAGGGAAATGATCACCACTGCCCTTGAGTACAGTCACTAGCACTAATATCTGACACTATATCTGATACAACTCTATTCCTAAGGCCGGTAGGATGTGTCAGATGTTTTTGCACGCTCCGCTGTGACAGAAATTAATGCAGGTGACTGTACCAACTACCTACTCAAGAAGAGTCATTGGTCCATTGCCGGCCTTGAATTGACACTACAGTTAAAAATATATATATATTTACTTACATCGAGCTCCAATTCCAGCTTATTGATCTCATCAGTGGCCGCATTCAATTTCTCCAACTCCACCTGCAACGTTTTAAAAAACTTGAGGCAATCACACGGCACCCACACACGGTAATCCCAGTTATATGGCAAAAGCAAGCAACACGTAGCGACGGGAAACATCCGTGCCATATCGCCAACGAACTGTGATAATGATAAGATTATTTTATTTCAGATCTGTGTACCTTAGCCGAGATTGGCACAGGACAGTTTAAACACAAACATGTGAGCGACGGGCTGTCTTAGATCACGCTAGGTTGGATTAACACATCAGTTACTTACATTATATTTAACATTCAACTTTTTTTATCTACATTAAATTTATTTCACCACTAATATAAAGCGGAGTTTAGACTTGCAAAAAAAATCGTGCAAGTCGCATTGCGAAGCCGCAAAGCCAACGAGTTTGTAGTGGTCAATCGAGCGCCGCCAGGCCTTATTGTTTTGTAGATAAACTGTCCCGTTAAAACCTCAAGGAATGTTTCCTGTCACTAAGCTAAGCAATTTTACAATACTTAAATATACTTACTTATCGACTGTCACTTTCGTTACGCTTATTGGTGAATAAAAGTTCAATTATAAGGCTAGAATTACATTTAATTTTCAAATAATCATTGTAAATAGGTACAGTATATAGAAATTAGACATGCGATAAATTTTACAATATAAAAATACGCATCCAGTTTACAATATTTTTTATATAGTTCTAAATAAATTTATAGTAATTATAGTGTGTTGTCTAGTTGAAGTAACATAAGAATCGCTAGCTCATATCAAATTCTGAATGCACCATTAAATAAAAAAAAGGGAAACGCTTTGTTATACAATATTAACCCTTATAAATTAGAATATTAAAGTTTAGAATGGAATGGTTCTCTTGTACTAAGATAGTTAACTAAATTTATAAATGGTGGTTTGTTTGTTTATTATTATGAACACTTCACGTTTGGTAAAGTAACACTATGCAAGTATTGTATTGCTAACAGTAACAACACAATGGGTTGTAGTTGCAATATGAAATATTAGGCCAACAAGATGTTCATGCTCTATCATACATAGAGCTAAAATATATAAGTTAGAAAGAGAGACAGATAAATAATGACATAGAATTAAACATTTATATTTTGCCCACTACCTCTGTAACCGAATATTTGCCAGGTTAACTGAGTAAAACAGGCAAAATGATGATAGCTCTCTGACTCAACCAATGTAAAAAATATAAGAGCATCTTTGTATGAAAATTTTCGTTAAATAACTCGGAAAAAATAAACCAGATTAAAGTGGCAAGTGAAGAAAGGGCAATTGATGAAAACTTAGGTAACCTGGCTGGAAATAAATTGTAATGAGGCCACGCAATTGCTATAAACGAAATACGAGGTTGTGCCAGAGACCCATCTACATAAACATCCACATGTAATGGAAATAAAATACATAAATAAGTGAGATTACTGTTGAGTAACAAATTATAAAAAAGTAACATTCATATGACAAGACAGTGTATTTTATGCGGTGGTTGACAACTAAATGCTGACTTACATTAAATACTTAATTATCAATGTTTACTTTAAGTAAAAAAAAATAATAATTTCGAGATTCAATTAAATTCATAATTGATGGCAAAAATCAAGTTAATTAAAAATATGATGAACGCAATCATTACAATGAACTTTCGCCGGAAGTTATTTTTTTTTATAAAATTAATTTTTCTCTGTTATTTTTAGGTAATACTAAAGAAAAATATAACTTCCGTTAATCATGTGACCTTAACTAAAGTTAGTCCAAATCTATCTGTTATGTAACTATATTTTATTGCATCTCATTTAGGCCCCTACAAAATTATAACTACCATAATTCAAAATTATACCTAGTAATAAAATTAAAAAATACATTTACAAAAAGGCATTATTCCCTTTCAAGTGAATCTGATTCAAATAATAAAAATGGTAAAATAAAATCCAACAAAAAATCCCATACACACATCTTTAGAGTTTACACTGGAATAAGGAATTACAATCAAAACTTATAAAACTAACTAGCTTAGAGTTTGTGATGTAAACATGGTGCCCTGGGTTATGTCTGTTGTGGTCAATTAGAATTGCTAGCAAAAGTGACCTGGGGGGCTACTACGAAATTCGAAGTTCGTATCATATCGTCCCTCTCCCTCTCGTATTATATGATATAAGCGGCACTTTGTAGTATAGGGCCTGAGGGCCTACTACGAAATTCGAAAATCGAAGTTCGTGTCGTTCGGCTCCGCTGACACTTATACTATTTAATACGAGATCGAGAGGGACGGTACGATACGAACTTCGATTTCGAACTTCAAAGTAGGTCCTTTGGTTTGTTGCTTGATGCACTTTTGTCCGAAGATTTGCAGCCAATAATTTGTCACTTTTGAAAATAATCAGTTACATTAAAGCCCATAACAAATTTAATATTGTCTGAATGAACTGTAAGTTATGTATAAATGGCACATCTCTAACTATATTGAGAATAATTTAGTAACATAAATTCAATCAATAATAATTTTACCACTATGAATATAAGTCATTACAATATGTAGCATAAGTAGGTATATTAAAAGAAATTAGTAATTAATAATAAATGATGACAATCATTATATCATTCCGTGGACAGGAAACAATCCTATAAGGTACCAAAAATGTACAGTATCGAATAAATTTATTCAAATCTACTGCATACAAGACAAAGTATGTACAATGCACAAACATGTGGATTCATAAGGGTTTGGACCAATCAGTGAATATCGCTATCACAAATGTATTTGCCAGAGACAAAGCGTCGTTTGACGAGTGATAGGCGGTAACCGCTGCCTATCAACTCAAACTCAATGCCCGAGAGCGTC
Source organism: Choristoneura fumiferana (assembly GCF_025370935.1). NCBI lineage: Eukaryota > Metazoa > Arthropoda > Insecta > Lepidoptera > Tortricidae > Choristoneura > Choristoneura fumiferana. The sequence continues at coordinate 1,772,032 of NC_133476.1, read as the reverse complement.
GCGCCCTCGCAGTTGAACTGCGTCGAGATAGTACCCTTCGTCGAAGGTCCCTGGTCCAGCTCAAACCTCGCTCTGAGGGACCCTACCCCCCTGTCCTCAGAATGCTGTGACAGCTCCGTAAAACGCCAAAGGGCTTGCTCATTCTCCGCGTTCCAAGTATTCTTCGGCATTGCAATAACGTTAGTAACAGAACCGTCCATAGGCACACACACCGACACGTTGAGCAGTGGCGAAGGCGGACTCATCGCGTGAAGGTTGTACTTATAATCAACCTTTAGATCAGTGTGCTCAGTCTCGCATTTCCAGTATGCAACCAGCTGGTAAGGACACGACGCGGCGCCTGCCTTTGGACGTATCTGATACTTCAGTATATCTACGTTGAAATATTGCGCTGTGGGATTCTTTTCGGACTGGCGTTTGAGGAGAGATGTGAGAGCCGGCATGTTGAATTCTACAACTGTGGAATCTCGGGTAGACATCATTGCATTAATACTAATCAGTTGTTTGTTAGGCAACACATTGTCTAGTCTATGGATGTTTTTCAGTCTGAAGCAGAGTTTAGCTGGGTTAGGATTGTTAGCGAGCACACCAACTATTCCTGTAGGGAACGATAACATCATGTCGCCAGACATTTTGACTTGGCATTTTGATTCATCTGCACCTCGGAAATAGGAGTGTATTATCTCATGGAAAGCTACAGCTAAGGGTATGGTATCAGCCATGCCGATCGTAAGTGGAGAGGGCCCACGCGACCCTGAGGAACCAGCAGTTCGGAAGTCCCCTTCTGACCGCCTTGAGGGTGGGCGAGGAAGTGAGATAGATGATATAGTAGGCGTTGACGTTCGTATGTTTGTCTGGCTCATCTCGCCGACCTCTGAGAAGAGATCGCCGACGTCGGCTGTAGACACTAGGGTTGGACTTTCCAATAAATGCGATTGGTTGGCTTGCAAGGGCGCATAAGGGTTGGAGACGTTGCCGTGAGGCGAGGTGGGATTACTGGCTGTAGGACTCTGGAAAAAGTTCAAGTCTAATAAGTCACTGCTGGCTTTACTTGTGTTCGCATTTGAGCCACGTCTCTGGGTGGTTCCGATTTTGTATAACGAAATGTTTTCAACAGTTGCTCTGAGCTCATCAACACTAGCCGACATAGGTGCACTACCATTAGTGATAGGTT